>NC_092271.1:29838535-29856035 GCF_036320965.1 Panulirus ornatus | reverse complement strand
GGGTGAAGGACAGGCTCAGGATGACGGAGGGTGAGGTGAGGAGGTCCAGCATGTCACTCACGTCAGGGTGAAGGACAGGCTCAGGAGGGTCAGGTTCTGCACTATTTTTTGCAAATATTTTTCAACAGGTATGTGTGTGTATATCTGTGTGTGTGTATATATATATGTGTGCGTATATATATATATATATATATATATATATACATATATATATATATATATATATATATATATATATATATATATATATATATATATATATATATATATATATATATATATATATATATATATATATATATATGTGTGTGTGTGTGTGTGTGTGTGTGTGTGTGTGTGTGTGTGTGTGTGTGTGTTTGTAAGGTTTTCTCTGCCACAATCTCTGCATCAGGACGTGTAATCCACTAACCACCGAACGACCATCATGAATCATTAGAAGTTTTCTGAACACCAAATATAAATCTGCTTTAGTCTTAATATGAAGACAAGTGTGATATGTGTTACAATCATCAGGATGTTCTAAGAGTGCGTGACGGTTTAACATGGGGTGTAACACCCACACATTCATTACGTCACAAACAAGTGTAATTTAACAATGTGCAACATGAACTTTACTGTGGTGGCTCCACCACCGTTGTTGTCAGGCTACAGTGGCGCCGCTCGCCGCTAACTATGAACATTTTAGCCTCAAGTGTTGTTTAATGAAACCCAGGTAGGCGGCTGGCTACCTGGGACGGTGCACCGAGGCAGGACGTAGCCAGGCCAGATGCCTCACATCTTCCTGCACGAGGCAGCTGCCAACTGCTCACACTAAGCTGTCCATGATCGTCGGCTGTTTCATTAAAAGTTCATGAAAACCAATGTCCTATGTGAACTCTCTCTCTCTCTCTCTCTCTCTCTCTCTCTCTCTCTCTCTCTCTCTCTCTCTCTCTCTCTCTCTCTCTCTCTCTCTCTCTCTCTCTCTCTAAGGACACACTGGACCTCTTCTTTCCATAGTTAACTGGCTGCCGTGCCGCCTTCATTGTCTACGTAACTCAGCGCACGAGAGGTTGCCACGGATACTGTGTGAACATTTACTGCTCAAACACTGGACGATCTGGTGTGTACTTCTTGCGTGCCACAGCTGGACTGGATGACTCTCTATTTCTCATGTGTCACCCTCAACTCTTGCATGAAGTCTGATCTTAACTGGCAGCTCTGTCATCACTTGAGGAAGCAGCCACACTTTCATAATCTCGACACAACTGTTGTAACATGACCACCTGTACCCGTGACGCGTATCTTGTCACACAGGAAAAGACGAGAGAGAGAGAGAGAGAGAGAGAGAGAGAGAGAGAGAGAGAGAGAGAGAGAGAGAGAGAGAGAGAGAGAGAGAGAGAGAGAGAGAGAGAGAGGGGGGGGGGGGGTAAGGGATGGTCAGGTACAACTGTACATCATCATTCTCCTGTGTACACGTGAGATAACACTATGGGTTACAGGGACTTGGATTACAAAGACGTGGGTTACAGAGTCGTGGGCAACAGAAAAGTGGGGATACAGAAACTCGGGAGTCCAGGTTTATGGATGGCATGGAACAAAGCTGTAGTTGTACGAGGTTACTGATGAACAGGTGCAAAACTACAGATGTTTGAGATTATCTAGGTTGGGTGTGAAGGGCAAGCGACTGGTGTGTAGCGCTGGCGAGACTGTAAGCTACAGGTGTCTGGGATTACAGAGGTGTTGAACAAGCGAGGGTCTTCAGTATTGGTGCGCCTTACTACAAGTGGCAACACATGAGCCTCGAGCAAGGCAGGAGGTGCCTGAGGCTTCAGTGGTAAGTGCCAGAGTGCCACACCCCGGAGCAGCGGGAGGGGTGGGGGAGGAGCGCCCCTGACACTGGTGACCCATTTCCTTGATTAACAGGTAAGGCAGTATTGCCAGCCAGATAGCAAACTGGCCAGCCAGCCAGCCAGCCAGCCAGCCAGCCAGCCACTCCACGATGCTAGGATGGTTTAGCCTCAGTCTTCCCTCCTCCCATCCACCTTGATGCTGTCGTCAGATGTGTCTCTTTGTTCACTGCCACTGCGGCTGTTGCCGTAGATAACCTGTACAGTGCAGGAGTGAGGTGATGACAGGCTGCAAACATGCCAGGTACATCACCAGCAGGGTCTATGTAGGTACCATACACTCACTGAGGCCGGTACATAACATCGGCAGATGTATTTCTCCAATAAAGCAAGAAAGTATTATGATTAAAACCAAAGGCAACAGCTCTCCGTTCCTCAGAAAAAAGACACCAGAAATAGATAAAACACCGGAGAACTTCAAGATCAGTGAGGCATGACAGGACCACCACACCCACGCCGGGTCGTCAGCAAGGCACCACACGACCACCACACAACTCCGTTCAGATGGTCGTGTAATCAATCAGAGTTTATGATCCTTTAACTGTGGTGAGCGTGGCCGAGGTTCTTCATTACCAGGGAATGTTGAGTACAGCATGAGATCTACCACCTGCCCTCACTCACTCTGCCACTTTCACCAACAACTTACTGCCTGTCATGCCTGTCATGCCTGTCATATGACA
The DNA here is from genome assembly GCF_036320965.1 of Panulirus ornatus. NCBI lineage: Eukaryota > Metazoa > Arthropoda > Malacostraca > Decapoda > Palinuridae > Panulirus > Panulirus ornatus. The sequence continues at coordinate 29,853,469 of NC_092271.1, read as the reverse complement.
CTCGGCAGAGTGATGAAGGCGAGTGCTTATGCCAGGAAGGAGGTTGTTGTTGCTGGCCTGATGGTGCTCCCTGGTGGGCACTGAGACAGTACCTTGAAGGAGTTGCCTTGCTAACTCATGAAGAGGAAATGACATTTGTAGTCGACCACAACTCCTGCTCCGTGTTGCTGGGGCAAGACAATAGTATCAGCTTAGAGATGATCTGAGATGCATTTCAAGACTCTGCCACGTACAGACCAGTGTCGTGCTCGTGTCAATTCTCACATCATGCAGCAACGACTGGTCGTATTAGTGGTCGTCACCAGCAGTCGTTTCTGATAACTGCAGCAATATTGATAACTATATATCATGCTAAGGAGCAGTGAGAACCTCTGTCTAGACTTCTCACATATCTGACTCAGATTTCAAATGACCTAAACAAATTAAACGAATGACTTGCTGTGATGGTTAGAAACATTCTGACCATGAATCATAATTTTATAAGTGAGGCGTTAAGTAAGGTTAGAAACACTCTGACCATGAATCATAATTTTATAAGTGAGGCGTTAAGTAAGGTTGACTATGTAACCTGTATCTTAGGTCTTACCTCACTCTAGACCCAGCAACTTTCCATTCCCTCCTTAAAAGAGACGCTATCCTTCTCCTCTTCCTCCTCCCCATCCTCCTCCTCCTCCTCCTCCTCCTCCTCCCAGAAAATCTTGGTAAAAGTGATGGACTTGCTGCAGGCAAGAGTGCCTCAGTCCTGTTGCTGATCTATTCTAGTTTCATGGAATTTCCTTGTAAAGGTATGACTCACCAGGACCAGAGGCGCGAGACAATGACACACCAAGTGGTTCTCTCATAGATGTCAGGAAGTATTACTAGTATCACGTCTGTCTGGCTTCTGCTGACATCATCACCCTCGTCAGGTCATGAGTCTCTCCTTAGGTGGTGTCTGAGGCGTGTCCCTGTACACGTCAGTCGTGTGAGACACGACAGTAAAGTATCGTGAGATCATGACACCGGCAACGGGACGCACATGGAGGTTGACGTGTGCCTTGGACCTACTGGAGTCAGAGCACAATATCAAGACGTGATATGTGCAAACTTTGGCTCTTCTTGGTACATGCATGACACGTGAGATGTCGTGATGCAGACCTGTAGTCTTCATGATACCTCTCAACCTCCTCTGCTCCTCATTAGGATCCTCATTCTCTTCCTATTACCCAAGAAGACGTAAAGCTTCCTCCTGCTCCTTATGAGAATCCTCAGCTTCCTCCTCCTGTTTTCATAAGAACCCTCAACCTCCTCATCTTCCTGATAAAGATCCTCATGCTCTACATAAGGACCCTAAGTCTCCGGCTCCACATGAGGATCCACAGCCGTATCTTGTTTCTCATGAGGATCTCCACCCACCACCTCCTCGGAGCTCCTCATCAAGAGACTCCAAAGTCAACATCAGGATTTTCAAGCCGCTAAGATAACTAAATCATCGGTAAAAATCACCCATCTGTCAGTTGAATTGTTAACTGATTCAAAATTCTACTTCTCCGCTCTAACCAAACACCTGGTTCACACCAACGGAACAGATGGAAGAGCTGAAATGATTCTTCGTACCCAAAGTAGTTCAGGAAATCAGATGTGCCCTCTCATCCAGGAATCCATAACTGTACTTTGAATACCAGATCTTTGTGTGACTCACATATTAGGTCACACAGGCCACGAGAGGGCACATATTGTCATGTAGGTCACGAGGTCACTTACAGTACGTTTGTTATACCCTCAAGATCTAATCTTCCAGCGTCACCAACATTCACAGGGGAATGAAACCATCTCGTTCTTCCCTGCTGCCGCCCCAAGGCAGTGCCTTGTGAGACGGAAGCATAACGTGATTGGTGAACTTTGGTGTGTTTTCAACAGCATCTTAGCAGCAATCATTCCATGTGCCACTTGCTCTTAGTATAAAAATCTCGGTACAAAGCAAGGATCCCTTCCTACGTCGCATCCCACGACGGATAAGTTAACCCGCCTGGCCCACCGTTGATCGCCACGACGGAGTTCAGAAGTGTCAGCTATGACGCCATCATCCTGCCGAGGCTCAGGCTATCAGGTTTCAACATTTCATCAGGCGACGAGGCGGCAGGAGCCATGTAACGGGCGTACATGCGAGGTATGGCCTACACTGAACCTCTGGTGATATTGGATTTCAGAAACGATTTCAAACCTACGAGAAGAGGCGCTGTCATCACAGGAATCTGTCAATATTTTCTTATCTCCTTCCACTCAAGCTTCCTATCTACGGGGAGGCCCTGGTGGCGGTGTGTGGCCTGCAAGAGACTGGTGTCCAACAAGACGATTTTCTTCGTAACTGCCAGAGTCTACCCGTCAACTATGTATACCGCCGACAGACAGGATTTACTGAGGCAGATTATTTGTGTTGTTGTCGACGGGGCCTCCACGATGGGACTCTCCTTCGGCCCACCTGGATGTGCGATCACAAGGCTGCGCCGTACACAGCCATGATGCTGCAGTTCTGCCTCAGGAACTTGGTTGCTTCGCCTGGAGAAGGGCGCTATGCGTGGGAGGGGCGGGCGGGGAGGCCAGAAACAAAGCGGTGGTGAGGCCTTTAAAAACTCTGCTTTAGCCTAGTTACGACGACAACTGGCGGACACAACATTATAGTGCAACGGGTTCTATTTTTACTCTGAGAGTGAGTATTGATTTTCCCAGCGGCTGCCTCGCACAATATCAGCCACACATCTCGCTACCTATGATTATTGAGCACGTGATAATATATGATTAAGAATGAGTCTACTTGAGGTGTGTGTCGCCTTCATCATGTCAACAAGGGTGGGGAAAGCAGTGTGTATCCTGAGTTTGACTCATTAACGTTCCGACCTTCGTTCTCTCAGAGCTGAGGAAAAGAAGTTGTTTCTGTCAGTACTCAGCTGAGTACAGTTGTAGATGGAGACGTCTGTATCCCTCCCTCCCTTAATCCCTCTACATATTGTAGAATCGGTCCAGATTGTTTTCAGTTCCCTTACGAAGACTTGAAAAGCTGCGTTGTTATCATTGCCCGGGTGATACATCAGTTAGGAACCCTTACTTTACGTGTGAATGTATGTGAGCAGCACCTGGTGGCTACAGTGAGTCCAGCAGCCTCCTGCACTGGTGGCTACAGTGAGTCCAGCAGCCTCCTGCACTGGTGGCTACAGTGAGTCCAGCAGCCTCCTGCACTGGTGGCTACAGTGAGTCCAGCAGCCCATGCAGGTCGAGGAACACTACAGCCTCGTGCATCCAGACAGTAAACATACCCCAGCGTCTCCTCTTCTCGGCACTAAATCGATTTCAGGCGATCGAGACAGATTCTTGCTACAACATTGCCACTTGTAGCAGCTCTTGACCCATGTGACTGAGAACTGTTGATTCTCAAGAGCCACACTGAAGGGATTTGAGACGAGGCAGGTCAGGAGCAGTGGCTGGAGACGGAGACGCATCTGAACCAGCTGCTCTGGTGGAGTGGCATCAGCAAAATGATACAAGGCCACACTGAGCAATGACGACTTGAGGAAGTTTAGACTGAAAACGATGATTCATTGTCACATGGCAGATGAGAAATATATCCGAAAAAGGAATTTCGAAAAGAAATTTCAAACTGCATTTTCATTCAGCAGTGAGTGAGTCTGATCCCAGCCGGATCTGATATAGTGGCAGGCAGGTCGTGGCGTGGGCAGGTCAACCGTCATAATACCCCATCTCAGTTTGTGTCACACAACTTTTTCACTTGTTCTACACCACTGCCAACATTCACTTGTTCTACACCACTGCCAACATTCACTTGTTCTACACCACTGCCAACATTCACTTGTTCTACACCACTGCCAACATTCACTTGTTCCATAGCTCGTCCAACCATCCATTTCCAGACATGAATCTCACAGACCCATCTCAGGACAAGCCTGATATGGGTGGCCAGCACCACTGCTGGATGAGCTGGGACGAATCACATATCATAGCCGAAGGGATCACGTATCTTGACGGTAGGGATCACGTATCTTGACGGTAGGGATCACGTATCTTGACGGTAGGGATCACGTATCTTGACGGTAGGGATCACGTATCTTGACGGTAGGGATCACGTATCTTGACGGTAGGGATCACGTATCTTGACGGTAGGGATCACGTATCTTGACGGTAGGGATCACGTATCTTGACGGTAGGGATCACGTATCTTGACGGTAGGGATCACGTATCTTGACGGTAGGGATCACGTATCTTGACGGTAGGGATCACGTATCTTGACGGTAGGGATCACGTACCTTGACGGTAGGGATCACGTATCTTGACGGTAGGGATCACGTATCTTGACGGTAGGGATCACGTATCTTGACGGTAGGGATCACGTATCTTGACGGTAGGGATCACGTATCTTGACGGTAGGGATCACGTACCTTGACGGTAGGGATCACGTATCTTGACGGTAGGGATCACGTATCTTGACGGTAGGGATCACGTATCTTGACGGTAGGGATCACGTATCTTGACGGTAGGGATCACGTATCTTGACGGTAGGGATCACGTATCTTGACGGTAGGGATCACGTATCTTGACGGTAGGGATCACGTATCTTGACGGTAGGGATCACGTATCTTGACGGTAGGGATCACGTATCTTGACGGTAGGGATCACGTATCTTGACGGTAGGGATCACGTATCTTGACGGTAGGGATCACGTATCTTGACGGTAGGGATCACGTATCTTGACGGTAGGGATCACGTATCTTGACGGTAGGGATCACGTACTGTCATCATGGATGACCTGACTGTCCTGACCAGGAGGAGGAGGAGCGTTCTGCTGGGTGAGTGGCTGATGATGATGACTGTTATGATGGTAATGAGCGTCATGTTGGTGATGATATGGCAGGGCAGGAGGCCAGGTCTTCAGATAAGATTAGCTGTACCTGGTAGAGCAGGAAAAGATCACAGCCACAAACTGGTTTTAGATGCGGATACGAAGACACAATTTTCACTGCAAAATTTGTTCACACATTTTATCAATGATTTTTTCGTTTTCGTATTTACATGATCGGCAAGCAGCGACCATGTGTTCACTTTCGAAATGAGTTTACAAGGGTTTTGCCCCTCCTCCCCCACCCCCAACCCTTCACCCCACATGAGCCTAAATAGACACACAGAGATTGGATACACAATCCGGGGAGGAGAGGGGAGGTGGGGGGGTGGGGGGGGGTGAATGGCACTTTCCATCGCGTGGTGTGAGAGCGAATTGATTACTTGGAAGCAGATGGATGGAGATAAACAAGACGAGCAGCAGCGACAGTGGAGGGGAATGAGAGAGGAAGGTGTGAACCCTACACTATCCCACCTTCACATCCACACACGCTCACGCCCACATGCCGCCATTCCGCCCACACATCATGCTGTCCACAGACTATGCCGCCCACACACCATGCTGCCCACAGACTATGCCGCCCACACACCATGCCTTCCACCAACAATGCCACCCATGCATCATGCCGCCCATACAACATGCCACCAACACTCACGCTGCCCACACGTCTTTCTGCCCACATATCACACCGCCCACACAGAAGTAAATTGCTAGTTTAGAGATATCTGATCAAAGTAAAGGATTCCCAGGGAAGATAGTCCGAGTGTAATGAAGCTGCCTCTGAGTCCTGGGTGTAGTGAGGCTGTCCCTGGGTCCTGGGTGTAGTGAGGCTGCCCCTGGGTCCTGGGTGTAGTGAGGCTGCCCCTGGGTCCTGGGTGTAGTGAGGCTGTCCCTGGGTCTGGGTGTAGTGAGGCTGTCCCTGGGTCCTGGGTGTAGTGAGGCTGCCCCTGGGTCCTGGGTGTAGTGAGGCTGCCCCTGGGTCCTGGGTGTAGTGAGGCTGTCCCTGGGTCCTGGGTGTAGTGAGGCTGCCCCTGGGTCCTGGGTGTAGTGAGGCTGCCCCTGGGTCCTGGGTGTAGTGAGGCTGCCCCTGGGTCCTAGGTGTAGTGAGGCTGTCCCTGGGTCCTGGGTGTAGTGAGGCTGCCCCTGGGTCCCGGGTGTAGTGAGGCTGTCCCTGGGTCCTGGGTGTAGTGAGGCTGTCCCTGGGTCCTGGGTGTAGTGAGGCTGTCACTGGGTCCTGAGTGTAGTGAGGCTGTCCCTGGGTCCTAGGTGTAGTGAGGCTGCCCCTGGGTCCTGGGTGTAATGAGGCTGTCCCTGGGTCCTGGGTGTAATGAGGCTGTCCCTGGGTCCTGGGTGTAATGAGGCTGTCCCTGGGTCCTGGGTGTAGTGAGGCTGCCCCTGGGTCCTGGGTGTAGTGAGGCTGCCCCTGGGTAATGGGTGTAGGGAGGCTGCCCCTGAGTCCTGGGTGTAGTGAGCTATCAACATGATGGACAACACCAGTGATCCACACCACGCTACACTCCCCCACACAGTCGCCCACGCCTTGCTATGAACAGACCATAAGTACATGACATCAACCGTCCAATTACCACTCACACCACATATGTAAATACTTCCCATGTTGGTGAAAAAAAGAGAAACCAATTTGAAAATGCAATTTAATTTGAGAGCGGAGTTCCACAAGGCCATCATCCCCAGCGGAGGTAGTTTAGCCTTAACACGGGCTTGTAATGCCAGGCTGCCCCATCCACATCTGACGTTATGCCTCCGTGAACGCTGCAGTAATTTACCTTAACGATCCCATACAAAGATGTTTATGGCACCGTTTGTGAAGGTATTTTACCCACGGCTGATGATCAGGTACATAATTTGGATATATATATATATATATATATATATATATATATATATATATATATATATATATATATATATATATATATATATATATATATATATATCTTATTTATCATACTTAATTACCGCTTCCCGTGCCAGCGAGGTAGTGCCAGGAAACAGACGAAGAAACACCCATCCACTCATATACACACATATATATATACAAGCTAATACACGTACATATACATAAATATACATATACATATCAACATGTACACATAAACATACATATACATACACATACATAGCCATATATATATATATATATATATATATATATATATATATATATATATATATATATATATATATATATATATATATATTTTTTTTTTTTTATACTAATCGCCATTTCCCGCATTAGTGAGGTAGCGTTAAGAACAGAGGATGAGGACTGGGCCTCTGGTTGTTTTAGACCTGCATGGGTGTGTGTGTGTGTGTGTGTGTGTGTGTGTGTGTAATCTCGCTGAAAATCCGTTTGAAGGTAATACGATGGGCAGGAGGTAGGATGGGAGGGAAGGAAAGCAGGAGAAAACGTTTGTGTGGATGATGAAGGTGAGGTAACGAACAATGCTGCCCTCCCAACGCCTCTCGTTGACTTTCATAACAAAGATGAATATTATCTTTGGTGGTCAGGGCCAAGTCTTAAGCCAGAAAGACCCTACATCTCTCTCTCTCTCTCTCTCTCTCTCTCTCTCTCTCTCTCTCTCTCTCTCTCTCTCTCTCTCTCTCTCTCTCTCTCTCTCTCTCTCTCTCTCTCTCTCTCTCTCTCTCTCTCTCTCTCGTTGTACTCGTCTGTGCAGGAGCTGTTATATAGCCAGAGTGGATCATGAAAGCTGTACTGGAGAACAGTTAGAGTTGTATGGAAATGTTACTTCCATTTGGTGAGAAGGTTTATGTCTTTTATCAATGATGTGTCATTTGTTCGTCATGTATGCTGAAGGTCACATCATGTTATTTCATAAGGAATCACATCAAAGTCAGATGGTTCACAATAATAAGAGTTATCATCACATATCCTGCGACCTAACCTGCCTGAGCCTCTGGCACCACCTGCCATCGTATATAGAGTTACAAATGAATGTGAACCCGGATGACACGTGACTATTACTTGGAATTTCCTCTGACAAAATCATATTTCCCTCCCTAGCACATATTTCCCTCCCTAGCACATATTTCCCTCCCTAGCATAAACATCGGTCCCTAACATGGTGGCGCATCACTAAGACGTCGCTTCAGTTTAATCCAACAGTGACCTGTATTGTGATATGTTTACTTCAAAGGTCAGCATCACATTTACCTGCTATTACATAGCGCTGGTATCTGCTGCCTCCCGTGCTCTGCTGCCTCCTGGGTTCTGCTGCCTCCCGCGCTCTGCTGCCACTCCTACCTTTGTACCCAATAGAAAACTGAGAACTTTTCTATACAAGAATATACATGTGGCATGTCACTTTATGTGTGTACATATATATATATATATATATATATATATATATATATATATATATATATATATATATATATATATATATATATATATATATATATATATATATATATATATATATGTGTGTGTGTGTGTGTGTGTGTGTGTGTGTGTGTGTGTGGAGAGAGAGAGAGAGAGCCAGCGGGTCTGGGTGTTTATAGTGAAGGTTCAAGTTGCTTGTTCGTGTGGCAGAGGTGACCCAGCTCAGTGTACTCGGATGATTACAGACACAAATGTTCCCCGTCCGTGGTGAGAGCACGAGCCGCGTCAGGCCGTAAGTTCCCCGTCCGTGGTGAGAGCACGAGCCGCGTCAGGCCGTAAGTTCCCCGTCCGTGGTGAGAGCACGAGCCGCGTCAGGCCGTAAGTTCCCCGTCCGTGATGAGCGCACGAGCGTGGCGGTAACTTGTACAGCAGCACAAATACCGACCGACTTGTTATCAATATGCAGATCGACGTCTTGTGTGGACACTTTTGCATCTCAGTTGATTACATGCATATCATAGTCGTTGGAACTGCACGTAGCATCCTGGAGTGGCATCCTGGGGCCGGCCATCGCTCAGGGTGGATGCGGCGGAGGTAGCAAGACTCCTGAAGGAGGGCGGATCACACTCACAGGCTGGCGAGGACACGAGACACTGCGGCTGAGAGCTCACTGCGGAGCGCGTCTAGCTGTGTTGACAACAGGTTAGGAGGAAACCTGTTGCTGCAGCAGATGTGCGAACGTGTCGTGACGTGGGTCTTGCTGGATGCGCACGTCCAGCGATGAGCGCAGATGGCTGGTGATCAGACAGAAGGTTATGGGTAATATACACCTGAATGTTATGAGGAATGGAAATGGTGGGAAGGATCGGTACCGAAATAAATACTGAAGAAGTAGAGAGACATGGCCCTCAGCACGTCATCCCTGTACAGACATGTTCCGACGTTCATGTCACACAGCAACATCCTGCCACTCCCACCCACATCCACGAGAACCCACACGTGGTCATCAGACATATATGTCTCCCAGATCTTGATTGTCATATGTTTCCAAGGAGTCCAACAATAAACAAAACTCCAGTAGACGTCTTTTTCTAAGACATGAGCACCTAAAAATCTTGTATATATACTTTACATACATATACACATACATACATATCATGTCGCTATTACACAGTAATGATGTCACACATTAGTTCATCATTTACGACGTGGCCTAGTTGATGACAGGCACAGACACAGGCAGCACAAGTTATCACTTAAATAGCTAATTAGATTCATCAAGTTACTTACCATCCCACTGGCTCCAGCTGAGACGAGACATTACAGGTACGCGTAAAAGATGAGTGTATTTAACAACACAGCGATAGATGGATAATAAACAAGCTACAAAGATGGCCCATGTTTTACGTACAAAAACATACACACATTACAGACTGGGTCAGCTCACGCATGAATAGAGAGTACAATAATACATAAGGTGACTTACAGAACCAAATTGAGAGCCACAGGCATCTTCAGCATGATCATCAGCTCCGTCTTCCTCCGCAACTACTACTAACCAAGTCTCCTCATCTCCCTCGCTCTACGAGCCTCCCTCGCTCTACGTGCCTCCCTCGCTCTACGTGCACCCCATGTTCCCTGTGGCACCCCGCCTGTACCTGCTGGTGTCACTGTGCCCAAAAGGTGTTAGAAATCTCTGCTGGTGATCTGCAGCAAACAACTTACAGTCTCTGTCTGGTGATAAACAGGTTATCTGTCTGGGACTGATATATCTCGGTGGAGGTGTGCCAGCAACATCCATAGCCGGGCGCCTTCAAGGGCGTCCCGTGGGGCGCGGACCGTGGCACATCGCTCATTAGTCTATATATGACGCCCTCTCTCTCCCTCTCTCTCTCTCTCCCTCAGCCGCTGTCTACTTCATATATGTTCATGTCAGGAACTCTGTGTGGGGAGGGGTCTCGTATGTGTAGTGTATTCATATCTCACACAAACATCAGGATGGTAGGTCTGACAGATCTTATATTACATCATTATCATTGTTTGTTGATTGAATCAACATGTCAACTCTGTGTACGTATGCGTAAGTGGTGAATATTAATTACTGTGTTTTGTGGTCTTCGTAGAGCAATCGAGAGTTTTGTGCATCATACATCTTACTGTATAAAAGTTATACATAAGGTTTATACAAGGTGCGTGCGTACCAGTGTCTGCTGGTAATGATTATTTAAAGTTGGATTAGTCAGCTTTATTTTCGTTCCGCCTTATCTGTACAAGAGCGGATGATGAGAATGTGTGTATATGTATGTATGTATGTATGTATGTGACCTGAACTTATTTGACTAAAAAATTAATTCTTGTAAGTGTCAGAGTAAACGAGGAGTTCCCTCGTGTCAGAAGTGTATATATACATCCGGCTAACATTATAACTAACCTTCATGATATCATAATCACTCGTAACGTGAAGAATATTAACATGTCTGTCTCTCCACCAGTGACACGGAGGCAGGTAACGAAAGGGTCGTGTGCGTGTGTGGGGGCGGGGGGGGACAAATACCCCCCCCCCTACCCACGGGGATAATTAATGTGAACAGTGGACGCTCGTCCATCATGTGTGAGGTTTCCCTCGTGTATCACCCTCATTCTTCCGACACAAGACGGTACATAAGTCAGTGTTATCTCTGCAAGGAAATTATTCAAGAAACATCTCTCTGATGCCCTCCACTCTTTCCCTGGTGCCCTCCACTGTTTCGTAAAAGGAAAGATCTAGTAACGGCTAAAGTATATTAGGAATGCCGGTGATGGTCACATAGAGTAGGGCGAAGCAGGAATATAAGGGTGAAGCGAATGTTGTTTTCTGTCATGTTTCTCTTTCTGTATACATAAACATGACACTACTTAACATTTAGTCATTACGTTTGATCCCTCCCTAACGTTCTATCATATAAATCCCGTCAAGTGACGCCGGGATATAGACCACATTATTCACTCCCAGACGAACAGGAAAGGCGCCTCCCTGCTGAACCCCGTCAGGGCCAGGGTCCAGGAGCCATGATGACAGCAGCCTCTCCCATGTGTTCGTCCTGACCCTCTGGGATATACAACAGTGGTGGTGACCCTCACTGGCTCTACTGGGATGTCGACAGTGATCGGGGCTGCTGCTGCTGCTGCTCCTCCTCCTCCTCCTCCTCCTGCTACGTTGCCGCTCCTCCTTCTCCTGCTACGTTTCTGCACCTCCTCCTCCTGCAACGTTGCTGCTCCTGCTCCTCCTCCTGCTACGTTATTGCTGCTCCTCCTCCTGCTACGTTGCTGCTTCTCTTTCTCCTGCTACGTTGCTGCTGCTCCTCCTCCTGTTGCGTTGGTGCTCCTCCTACTACGCTGCTCCTACTACGTTGTTGTTGTTGCTGCTGCTGCTGGTTGAAAAAGATGCTGCTGACGAGGGTGCACATTGGTGCCTTGGTCAGGGGTGAGTGACAGTGATGCCGGCCGTACAGGCAAATAGGCACTAATAAAAGTTTCCATCATAAGGAAATATGATCAGTAAAACATGCATATGCGGCAAGCAACAAGGTCAGCAGACTGCGAGATGCTGTCATTGCTTGACTGATCCTAGACTAAGGTGCTATTGACGCTTTGTCCTGACCGGAGATGATAATCAGATCAGAACATTATGTTCGAGACTGTGAAAAAACATCGCCTTTTAGGGATACTCCTAAACTTTCTGCAAGAAATGGTACAATAATTTGATAACAATATATCTAAAATTCTAAACTTGTATTGACTTTTTGATGAACCAACTTTGTGACCACTTATGTAATAATCATCTGCGGCCGAACTATATGTGAACTCCGTCTTCCTTTTTGCGCTGCCACTCACAGGATGAACGAGGGGTGCACGACATAGTAGTCGCTGATTTCGACACAAACTGAATCAAGAGTGATGGTGATAGCGAGGCTACAGTAACACCGCGTGAGGCAGTGTGAAGTACACAAGTAAAGGCCTGGATGGTAGTGGGTTCCTGGGGTACGATCATACCCACCACTAGCTGTTCTGCTCGAGTGTTGGACACTCTTCCTCTGGTGAAGGATCGCCTTGGGCTGGAGGACACCCCTTGAGCCCTCTTGAAGCTCAGGGTCACAAACAAGTGAGACTTAGACTCGTGTCATGAAAGATAGAATTAATCATCAATAACTCATGCGACTGTAAGTGGGGAGGTATGTGGCTTACCTCACACCTCGCCCTACACGACCCAGAGCCTGCATGCGGCCCTCAACCGTCTTCATGTTCTTACTTTTGAAAGGAAGTTGATTAATGAATGAAGCCCCGTACATTCCAGTGACGTCACTTTTCCTTAGGACAACAGGGAATTTCGAACTATGAGATAAAACACAATCAAGGAATGGGTCCCTTTAACTAGATTAAAGGTTGACGTCGCTTTAGTAAAAGACAGAGACACTGAATTCGATGGATTATGGCTTTTGATTCCGGTTTAATCACCTTATTGTAGGGACATGCTCACGTCCCCAAGATGCGTGCTGGCGCCAGGGGTCTCTGCTTGAACCTCTTGTCACAAAATTCAGTTTATGTGACATGGAGCAAGTGGCACTTCTCACTGGCAACGCTTGCACCCGAGCCAAGTAGTGGCCAGTGCCAGGCAGCGTGTTGGGGCTCAGTCACCCTCCAGCCGTCAAAGAGGAGGGACGTGTCACCAGCATCCGGAAGCACCAAGTGCACGGGGGACCCAGCCAGTTGTGCAATGTGTACGCATCTACGTCTTAAACTGTTAACTATTAATGAGTATGCATGAGAGTTATGCTACCCACATGAAGAACTTTATCATCAGCAACTTAAATCGAGCAATAACAACCGAGTCCAACTGAAAACTTTTAAGTACTGGCACCCCAGAGACGGGCACCAGTGAGGTGTGGCAGAAGCCGGAGGAACAAGTGAATCAAGCTATCTGCCAGCATTACCGCACACTTATATATCACCAGCCATTACGTAAGGGAACATGTGTGAGAGTCACCATATCTGACGGACACGATAACCTGGGAGCCAGTAACCCTGACCATCTCCATTTACGAGGTGAAGACACTTTGACTTGGACGTTAGTCTCGTCCTCGGTGGACAAGTTGGGTTCCACAGCAAGAGCAACTATGGAAGGCAATGAGACAGGTGAGCCGATTCTCTTGTTACTGTTAGAAAAGTGTGGAGTCTTCTCTGGGACAAGTTTGGGGCAAAGTTCTCTTATTTCATTTTGGACTTTGCCAATGATAAGTTACTGACGCATGAATATGTGTGTGGAAATGATGTAATTGCTTTGGAATTCATCTTGTAAACATTATATTAGATGGTACGTTTCTGTCGACATAATTTTCGTTTGGTAGGTTTAGAGAATGATGAAAGACGGGAAGATTCACACGACACAAAGTTTTCCAGCCAAATTACGAGAAAAAACCAGCCAGATAGTTGGATGTAGTGGTGGAAGTTACCCCAGGGGCATAGGGGTCAGTCAGCCGGGTATTAGCAGTTCTGACGCCAGTGACAACCGCCGCTGACAACCAACACTCTCATGATCAGTAGAAGCAAGCGTCCACACCTGACACGTCACACATCGTCTTCAGTCTCCTGTCGTTAAGCGATAAGCTTAGCGGGCAACGCTAATCTCATCGTCCATACCGTGTGAGGCCAGCAGGCCTGGGTATGATGTCATGTACCTGCTACTGTGCCTCTCCTGCTGGTGGAGGATCTCGTACGCTCGTGTAGTGAGATACTGACGAACGTCTGGCCTGCCGGCCTCCCTCCTCGTTACAGCCACTCTCGGTGGACCTTACAACCACAGGGGCCAGGTCTCATGAACCAGTGAAGGTGCCATGACACCAGTGAGGCTGACGGAGGTGGACGAAGCGACGATCAAGAGTGCTAGGTCACGAACATCTGATATCGTCTAGATGAAAAAAAAAAAAGTTGATATCAATGTAAATTTGATAAGAAAATAAGCATTGACTTTTCTGAGCTGCAGTCTAATATAAAATATTTACCAGATACAGGTCTTAAAAAGTACAAATCATTACGTCATACTTTATAAGAGGACACGGAAGCCAAGCGTCTGTAAGCTTCATCGTACCTCAGAGAAGCCACACAACGACCGCGCATCTTTATAATCATCAACTAAATTCATATTTTGTAGATATTCACTGGAGACCCTACAGTCATGAAGACAGTTTACAAAGTGTCAGAAATTAATTCATTTTCCGTGTTTCGCTGCGGACGGGCAGGAGAACTGCCCCCAGGGATCAGACTGACGGCCTAGTGAAGGAAGGAGGAACGTAAATCAATATATCTATTGTAAGAAGCAGGAGCCTCGCCAGCAGGCAATGTCAGAGAGAATGTCTATCCACGTTCACATCATCATCATCATCTGCTGAAGAAACATTTGTTTTATCTGAGATAAATCTGTTGACGACATGGACAAAACTTCCTTCCCGCAACACCTTCTGTCTTGAGTCACATTAAGAAACCTTTCTGAACCAAGTTTGCTTAACCCTAGACCAGTGTGGGTCCTGCCTGAAGGTACGCAGGCCGTGACCTGCCCGCCACACACCACATCTTACTCTCCCACACGAGCGTCAGCCTCCACAACATGATCATTCTAAGAACAGAAAAGTGGTAGACTTTAGAATAT
>NC_092271.1:29798535-29836035 GCF_036320965.1 Panulirus ornatus | reverse complement strand
ACAAGTGTTATCCTCTGCCACAGAGACCAGTCAGGTTTACGTGTTACTGTGGGAAAGACGTTTATCTACCGTAAACTGGGTGAAAAATTTCGATTAAGATCTATTCCCCTGTGACCCAGCAGACTCGAAAAATAAAGATATGGAAGGCTTGGATTTTCCATACATAGGGATATGTTTCTCATCATTATAAAAGTTGACTTAAAAATGAAGAAGCAACGACTATCTCGCAAGAAATATACAAAGACATGGAGATCAATGCAAACGAGAAATTCAGCTGCGATGAAAACCCAACAAGTTTGCAGGTAGATAAAGGAAGAAAATAGTGATAACAGAGATGAATAATTGTTCGTGTACCCAGACGGTGTAGACTCTGTCATGGGTAGAGACTGACCGATATGACAGAGCGCCGAGGGCAGGCAAGAAGGACGTGCCAGAGAAAATTGTATTGACATGCGAGAGTTGTTAGTTCCATTTAAAGAGGCAATTTGTGGAGAGAGGAGGAAGTGGGGTGCGTGGTGCTGGGTTATACATGGGTCTGGAACAGGAGTCTGCCTTGTAAAATACATGATCCCAGTACGGAGAGTGGAAGGAAGAAAACTGAAAGGACCAATAGACTGAAACCATAATCATGGAAGAGGACGAAATAGATGAAGTGTTTGTAAACCTTATCTTACAATGAACGGGTTACACGAGGAGAAGACCTGTTTCTGGTCTCCAGGTTGCCTTCCTGTAACATTATTGATCTTCCCTCGCGTGATCGAACACCTCTGGAGCACATTCTTGCGTCAGGTTCTGGTTTATTGCAGAAATACTGATGGCTGAGTTTTCCCACAGTCCTGTGACTGAAGATCCTGAGTTATTGCTGTGCATATTGTGAGTAAGTCACGAGGAACCAAGATGAGCACAGGGAACAGTCCTCACGTGTTTCCAGAAGTCAGGAGCTTTAAAGTCTTTCATGGCCAAACTTCAACCTCTGGAACGCGCTATTTGCCGTCTGGCTGGGGTCCCCACGGGTGTAATGTGCCTTACAGAGGTTCCCAGAAGGTGTATCCTAGAACATAAACACCCACAACATGCCAGTAGGTGTATCCCAGAATACAAACCCACACAAATATTCCATAACAACTGTAAGTCGTCTTCAAGTTTCCCCGAGTCTAAGAAGTGACGTCCAAGAAATACAGTACAATACATGTCACACACACACACACACACACACACACACACACACACACACACACACACATACACAGGGTAATAGACACAGGAGGCGAACTTAGCCCAGACGATGTGTAACTATCAACCAAATGACAAAAGCTATGAAAATCATCCTCGTGTCTGATGTGAAACTCTAAATTAATAGATGAGTTGCTTGTGGAAATAATGACATACCTTCTGAAAGAAAACTAAAATCAAAGAGAAAGATCAAAGTGAATGAAGCACGAGCACCAGGCGGCACTCGTGTCCTCTGCTTTCAGTTAGATGAATCAATTATCAAAATATTTCGTACTAAGAGCTTCTGTAATGATTGATTGGACTGTTTATGGTTACTACAAGATGAGAATGTTTGGGAGAATAAGTCACATCATGGCACACAGTTACATCTGTACTGAGAACATAGAACATAATGAACTTGTCTGGGAATTAGATTAGCTGTTGTTCATGTGTGGTATTATCATGAAGGGAAAGCGTCTCCATCAGTATCCAGCACTGATCCCTCGGGAAAATATTTGCTACTTACATGGCTGCAAATTCTATTTACGTCGCGTCAAGAAACAAAATAACTTCCATCTTAGCACACCATGAGCAGGTGTCCAGCGCCTCCCTCCTGGACAATGTTTGATGTACTGTGGTCATATGTGACCCACCGCTGTGTTGATGACAGTAGCTCATCAGGCGAGCTACAGGCACATGACCGGCTGGCCATGTTAACATACCAGGTCATACCAGCCTGCCGGCTTACCCCGAGCTGCTCCCTCCATCATAACTAACGTGAAGATTATTCTTGGTACACCTGGTACACCTGGTACAATTGGTACACCTGGTACACCTGGTACCTACTGTTTCATTAAAATGCAACTGGAGCAGCCGCAGTAGTGGACCTGTCATTGTGCCAGCTTGCACGGTGGATAATGAAGCAGTAAACAAGACAAGATGTAAATAAGTCAGCCATGTTGTGTGGTCATCATCTTCTGTATACACTGATAACGCTAGTAATGGTCGAACATTATACGTCATGATTTACATTGCACGTTATGACGTCATGATATATGCTCTGATATCACGTTGTATGTTATGGTATGTCGTTATGACGTCATGATATGTGCTCTGATATCACGTTGTATGTTATGGTATGTCGTTATGACGTCATGATATATGCTCTGATATCACGTTGTATGTTATGGTATGTCGTTATGACGTCACATTATGCACTCGTCATTTATGGAGACTTGAGATATATCATTGTGAGTCACCAAGTTACACTATATGCGTTCGTCTGTCTGTACCTGACTGTCTCTACCTGTGCCTGAGTCTTTCTGTGCCTTTGTGTATGTGTGTGTGTGTGTGTGTGTGTGTGTGTGTGTGTGTGTGTGTGTGTGTGTGTGTCTGTGTATGTGTGTGTGTGTGTGTGTGTGTGTGTGTGTCTGTGTATGTGTGTGTGTGTGTGTGTGTGTGTGTGTGTGTGTGTCTGTCTGTCTGTCTGTCTGTCTGTCTGTGTGTCTTTGTATGTGTGTGTGTGTGTGTGTGTGTGTGTGTGTGTGTGTGTGTGTCTGTGTGTGTGTGTGTGTGTGTGTGTGTATCTTTTCCTGTATTGCTGTCGGTCTGCGTTGGTCTGTGTCTGTGCCCATATCTGTCTGTGTCAGCCTCGAACCCTAACGGTCTGCGGGAGAAAAATAATTGGAATAAAATTGTAAATAAAGATTTTATTTTGTGAAGTCAAATATTTGTGTTTATGTCAAGTGGAGAAGATGGCTCCCTGCCGGGGACTTGGCTTCTCAGAAAATGAGATTAAAAATGTTGTCACATGCGTCCATCATTAACCTGCCCATAAAAATGGCAACACAATCAGCGTCTTCAATGTATGCAAATTTATACAATTTTGTCTGCATGACTTGCTGTGCTGACGTTTCTTTTGTAGCAAAACTGCGAAGTTCATCAATAACCACAGACAGCGTGATGGAATGTGTCCAGCAGGCATGCCTAGCTACCTGCCCTGGGTTACCTTACCTGCCCTGGGTTACCTTACCTGCCCTGGGTTACCTTACCTGCCCTGGGTTACCTTACCTGCCCTGGGTTACCTTACCTGCCCTGGGTTACCTTACCTGCCCTGGGTTACCTTACCTGTCCTGGGTTACCTTACCTGTCCTGGGTTACCTTACCTGCCCTGGGTTACCTTACCTGCCCTGGGTTACCTTACCTGCCCTGGGTTACCTTACCTGTCCTGGGTTACCTTACCTGTCCTGGGTTACCTTACTTGCCCTGAGTTACCTTACCTGTCCTGGGTTACCTTACCTATCCTGGGTTACCTTACCTGCCCTGGGTTACCTTACCTGCCCTGGGTTACCTTACCTGCCCTGGGTTACCTTACCTGCCCTGGGTTACCTTACCTGTCCTGGGTTACCTTACCTGTCCTGGGTTACCTTACCTGCCCTGGGTTACCTTACCTGCCCTGGGTTACCTTACCTGCCCTGGGTTACCTTACCTGTCCTGGGTTACCTTACCTGTCCTGGGTTACCTTACTTGCCCTGAGTTACCTTACCTGTCCTGGGTTACCTTACCTATCCTGGGTTACCTTACCTGCCCTGGGTTACCTTACCTGTCCTGGGTTACCTTACCTGCCCTGGGTTACCTTACCTGCCCTGGGTTACCTTACCTGTCCTGGGTTACCTTACCTGTCCTGGGTTACCTTACTTGCCCTGAGTTACCTTACCTGTCCTGGGTTACCTTACCTATCCTGGGTTACCTTACCTGCCCTGGGTTACCTTACCTGTCCTGGGTTACCTTACCTGTCCTGGGTTACCTTACCTGTCCTGGGTTACCTTACCTGCCCTGGGTTACCTTACTT
This sequence comes from Panulirus ornatus, assembly GCF_036320965.1. NCBI lineage: Eukaryota > Metazoa > Arthropoda > Malacostraca > Decapoda > Palinuridae > Panulirus > Panulirus ornatus. The sequence continues at coordinate 29,831,972 of NC_092271.1, read as the reverse complement.
GCCCTGAGTTACCTTACCTGTCCTGGGTTACCTTACCTGTCCTGAGTTAATTTACCTGTCCTGGGTTACTTTACCTGCTTTAAGTTACCCTACCTCAAGACCTGGGACAGGCGAGGGTAAACTGATAATATATGGTAGTCCTTGTACTACCAGGATATATCATTAGGAATCAACTTTATTATACATAATATTGCCGAGGATGGAAGGGGCGTCTCATTACGGGTCCTTCTATACATTTTATTTTGATATGTCTGTGTGGCTTGAACCTGTGCAGCAGGTGAACATGCCTGATCTTCAGCTGACAGTTAAGCTTTGATTCTGTAGTTGTAGTGGCTGGGAGGGCGCCTCCTCCTGCCAGAGAGGCGGAGAGGAGGCGCTGATAGTCAGAGGGACGGTCGGAACTTGTGGCATTAGAGATCTGAAGCTTCTGAAGGCTTGTCGTGAGATCATGATCAAAGTGTAACATGAGGCCGTGTCTGCCATCCAGTCACTAACATGATCACCCCAGGTTGGTATCACCTGTCTTGAAGGATCTAACTCCACAGCCATACAAGTTTAGAGACTTCATCTCCACAACTTGAATTCATATCAAAAATCTAAAATATCTGTAAATCCTTCAAGTTTATGACTCCGTCCACCTTATGTAGCTCTCCCAGCACGCGACCCTCTGCCACTCAGACATGAGAATGTGTCGCTTGTTTGATAACTTTGATTGTGAATGTTACTGATATGATATCTTGTTTATCTTGTCTAGCAGGAGTGATAGTGACCGTTGTAGTGGTATATGTAAGTACTGACCTGTGGGGGACGCCTGGGCTGTCTCCTCACTCCATCACTGGTCAGTATGAGAGTGGCACCCATCTCTCCACGGGTGCTGGGCCTCTGCCAGGTAACCCAGTAACTGTGATGTCTTGGTATATCCTGGTATCATCTGGTCATAAATTTCTGATGGTCCCTAGACTTGAATATATCATTATCTGGGGATTATTATCTGGGGATCATTATCTGGGGATCATTATATATGTCGATATCTAAAATCATATTCGGTTCGTGATGATATTAACTTTCTCTTATCTTATCTTATCTTATCTTGAGGAAAAAATGATAATGGATGAGCCAGCGTTGCCATAGATCATTTCCGCCTCGTCTTTGTTTTAACGAAGGCACGACTTTTGCGTAATTTACTTGACGTTATTTAATACGTCAAGAAAGTTTCCATGTTGAGGTGAGAGGTGTCGTTAAGCCATGTGAAGTCTGATGATATATAAAGACCAGGAAGATATGGCTAAGCAGTGAAGCATAACGACTACACAAGCCAGCCATGAAGAACTTTCTCTCGCATTATTAGACGTGACATGACTTCCCAGCCACCATCGAGAGTGATCAACAAATAGTCTCACTGCATGTGGTTAATCAGTGAATTTGTAATGATCATTTACTTCCCCACGTATTCATCCACTTATCGTTCACTATACCACACACATCTTCACTATACCACACACATCTTAACACTGTCAGTCAACAAGTCATAAGTCATGAGGAAAAAATTGATTAGTGTATATAGTAAGACTTCATCACACACCCATCACAGCGCAATATTCAATTACTTTTTTACTGTCCGACAAGCAACACAGCAACAGTGACTGTAGCAAGCAACACAGCAACAGTGACTGTAGCAAGCAACACAGCAACAGTGACTGTAGCAAGCAACACAGCAACAGTGACTGTAGCAAGTAACACAGCAACAGTGACTGTAGCAAGCAACACAGCCACAGTGACTGTAGCAAGCAACACAGCCACAGTGACTGTAGCAAGCAACAGTGACCATTGTGTGTGCGGTAACACGTCAGGTGTGGGAGACAGGGGAATGCTTGCTGGTAGGAGGCGGGTCATTCTCCTCACTTGTACATCTTATTTCCATTATCATGAGGAGCCTGTGTTCCTGGGAGGCCGCTAACCATCTGCTTCATAGTCAACTTATCTTAATCATTATAGATGTGGCCCGAGCTGGAGTGGCTGGCATAGTTCCCTTGTCGCAGGAAGGAGGCGCTACCTAAAGGCTCGTAGGAGAACCTTTATTTCAAGACCCCCATCTTCTCTCTCTCTCTCTCTCTCTCTCTCTCTCTCTCTCTCTCTCTCTCTCTCTCTCTCTCTCTCTCTCTCTCTCTCTCTCTCTCTCTCTCTACGACGGCACTCGTACTGGGGCCTGTGTTAGAGGAGCCAGGGTCAGGCCCAGTTAGAAGACGGAGATCCTTCGTGCGCCGTGACCAGGGGTCAATGGATCCAGTGTGTGAGGAACACAGAGGATCAGCCTTACCTCCAGAGGGACCGGTCCATCAGTGTGGGCCTCCAGAGGGACCGGTCCATCAGTGTGGGCCTCCAGAGGGACCGGTCCATCAGTGTGGGCCTCCAGAGGGACCGGTCCATCAGTGTGGGCCTCCAGAGGGACCGGTCCATCAGTGTGGGCCTCCAGAGGGGACCGGTCCATCAGTGTGGGCCGCTCGGAGCTATCATACGTCATCTCAAGAACATAATATACTTCCTGTGGTAGTCCTTATGGCCTGAGTAACACCTACCCTGGGGCGAGCCAGGCCAGTATAAGACCAATGTGTAAGACACGTCTGAGGAGTTACGGCCGGTGGACCACCTGCTGCAGATCCTCCTGAAAATATCCTCTGCCTCTGAGAGGTATACACACACACACACACACACACACACACACACACACACACACACACATATATATATATATATATATATATATATATATATATATATATATATATATATATATATATATATATATATATATATATATATATATATATATATATATATATATATATATATATATATATTGCATGACAGCTAGAGACTGAGTGTGAACGAATGGGACCTTTGTTGTCTTTTCCTAGTGCTACCTCGCACACATGAGGGGGGAGGGGGATGGTATTCCATGTGTGGCGAGGTGGCGATGGGGATGAATAAAGGCAGACAGTGTGAATTGTGTACATGTGTATATATGTATGTGTCTGTGTGTGTATATATATGTGTACATTGAGATGTATAGGTATGTATATTTGCGTGTGTGGACGTGTATGTATATACATGTGTATGGGAGTGGGTTGGGCCATTTCTTTCGTCTGTTTCCTTGCGCTACCTCGCAAACGCGGGAGACAGCGACAAAGCAAAATGATAATAATTATGATATATATATATATATATATATATATATATATATATATATATATATATATATATATATATATATATATATATATATATATATATATATATATATATATATATACTTACAAATAAGAGAGAAGGCATCCTACGTGGCATAAATCGCAGGTGTAACCGAATGCTGACATATGTAGGTGGGCGGGCGCCCCGCTGTGAAGGTCGAGCAATAAGGATGGATGTGGCGTCAGGCCGGCCCCTGGAGGTGCAATAGTCGGCCTCAGGGGTTCATTAACTCAGCTGGCACGAAGGAGTTATGGCGCGGTGGGCAGTGGCCAGGGGAGTGAGGCCTGACTGCTGCAGCTCCCCCATAGTGTAGGTCGTCTCACGCACATGATCCTTCAGTTTTCGTTTCTCCATCATGAACATTTCTCCTCTCTTGCTTCGGTCTTACCTGAAGTACATCAATAATAATCATAAAAAGTCTTGAATTAAGCTCGTCTATCTATCCCTTGCTGGTGATACCCTGGATGTCTTGTGCAGGAAGCAAACTTAGTCTGCGTAATGGTTTATAACAATAAGATTTTCTCATATTTACAGTTGTTCTTACTGAGGACTTAATGTAGACACTTCTGTTTATATTACAACTGACATTTTAACTGGAAATTGCAGATTACCCGTGCATCTACTCGTACATCTACCTGCATATCTACCCGTACATCTACCCGTGCATTTACTCGTGCATCTACCTATGCATCTACTCATGCATATACTCAAATATCTACCTGTGCAGCTACTCATACATCTACCCGTGTATCTACTCGTATATCTACCCCTGCCTCTATCTGTACATCTACCAGTGCATCTACCCGTGCATCTACCTGTACATAAACCCGTACATCTACCCGTATATTCCCTTGCTTCGATCTTGGAGATTGGCTTCACTTTCTCCCTCACTGTCAGGCCACCGCAGGGCCTCCCCAGTGTTCACGGTCATAATCTATTTGTTCGTTTCTTCTCAGATACCATTTCGACTTCGTCTGCCCATTGTGAATCATGTACGAGGTTTTCTTCCATTATTTTTTAATCGTGTTCTTATTTCTGAATCGTGTTCTTATTTCTGAATCGTGTTCTTGTTTCTGGATTGTGTTCTTATTTCTGAATCGTGTTCTTATTTCTGAATCGTGTTCTTATTTCTGAATCGTGTTCTTGTTTCTGGATTGTGTTCTTATTTCTGAATTATGTTCTTATTTCTGGATCATGTTCTTGCTGAACTCATTCTGATGGATAACACTGAACAAAACTGTCTCGTTCATGTGTCTGACGTCATCATAACAAGCAGTATTGAGCCGTGCGGGGCTGACGGCGACGTCCGCGGGTAAACATTCTTATGTTCACATATGCTTGTGTTGCTCCTGCTGTGAACTCTCTCTGTGTTAGAAAGTCTTAGATCCATATTCCACCAGAGAGAGAGAGAGAGAGAGAGAGAGAGAGAGAGAGAGAGCAGAAGACAGACATGTTGGGTTAAGGTCACCACGACAGAGAGTGACCCAGCAAGAGACGGCACCAGGACCAGGACCAGGACCAGGGGCAGGCTGGACTTCCATCTTTAACCAGGCGGCATCTCAAGCCTGAGTGCCGTCCCATTCACTTTTCTGTACAATATGGCCGACAGTTTCCCAGGTTTCCATAAAACCACAATGTCTTCCTAACCCGTAATCTTGCCCGGGGTTCTGCTCTTATGTAAACATATATTCTGTTGATGGGATAAACGGGTGTAGTTACCCCCATAAGTATCGACCCTTCCGCTTATCTTACAAGATGGACAAACCTTCTCCAGGAACCCACAGGTGTACATGTGCAGGATAAACATCCTTCAACACCGACCTCACGGAAATTGCTCAAACACATGATTATACTCACTAAATTGAGACACCTGCTTGATTTATTGACATCCCCAGCATACTGAGATATAACGTACATTTTCGTTGTATCTAAAGTGGAAGAGATTCCCTCCATAACCAGAAATGTATGATAAAGCCCCAGGTCTGGTCACGGTCACGTATTTGCTCCTGAGATCCAGATACAGAGTCTGCTCCTGAGACCTAGTGATGTCCCTCCTGGTGTCAGCCAGAGTTCTCCGACAAGACCAGTGAAGCTTGCAATACCGCCAACACCCAGGGTTGCTTACACACGTCAGGTTCACCTGCTCATATGCCATCTAGACCCACTAGTGCATCTCCCAAACCCACACATTTACCCGCGGCTACATATGTTTTGCAACCCAGGTATGTCACCACACCAACAGACACGTCACGTCCACCACAGATATGTTAGCATAGCCCACATATATGTTAGCCTTGCCTACACATACTTTAGCCTGACCTACATATACGTTAATATGGCCCACATATGTGTTAGCCTGGCCTACATATACGTTAGCCTAGCCTACATATACGTTACTATGGCCCACATATGTGTTAGCCTGGCCTACATATACGTTAATATGGCCCACATATGTGTTAGCCTGGCTCACACACAGTTACTTGCGAGGAATATACCAGTCACGGCCAAACACCCGCCACTTAGGCAATATGTGACATCCAGATGATATACTGTATACACCACCTAAATCATATATATATATATATATATATATATATATATATATATATATATATATATATATATATATATATATATATATATATATATATATATATATATATATATATATATATAAACACACACATATACACCATTTAGACCAATATATGTCACATACAAGTTACAGATATGCCATCCACACTCGCCAGATTTACCATCAAGATCTACAAATCCGCTTGATTAGATTCAAGCTCAGCAAGGCTTTCGGGCGATGCTGTTTGCCTGGAGATTACAGGTGTTTGTGGGGATAACATGAACCGGGATGTACCTGTGGTATAATGATTCGTGTCAGTATTTACTCACCAGCTATGTGGCGACTACATATCTTTTATTGTTGTTTTATAAACACTTTTATCTTCGGAATGTTTGAGGTCATCGACAACTCATGTTGGCATAGATGATATATACTCTCTCTCTCTCTCTCTCTCTCTCTCTCTCTCTCTCTCTCTCTCTCTCTCTCTCTCTCTCTCTCTCTCTCTCTCTCTCTCTCTCTCTCCTCACGTGAGAGAGAGGTACCGCAGCAGCAAACGATGACTGCAAATAAATACGACTAATACGTGATGTCTCGTGAACTGACATATAAATATGGCAAATGTCCCAGATGATATCTACCATTTTCATCCTTTGAAGTTGGTGTTCACCTGATTCTGTATCTACATCATTAGATTTTTAGAACGACGTTTTTTTATGTTATTGTGGAAAATGTTATTCATACTAATGAAAGTATCATCCATGCTTTACATACATCAGCACAAACGTTTTCTGGGCATGTACAGCGTACATACAGCATACATATACAGTGAACATACAGCATACATATACAGTGTACATACTGCATACATATACAGTGTACATACTGCATACATATACAGTGTACATACAGCATACATATACAGTGTACATACTGCATACATATACAGTGTACATACTGCATACATACAGTGTACAGCCCATGAGAGGAACGTCCATGATGACCTGTAGTGATAACTGGGTAAGATGAGAGAACTATAATTCTTCAAATTTGTTAACTGATTTACGTCTGTCTGCCACGTTAGTCTGCTTCCCTCCCGCTGATACCTGCACTGTGGTCATGTTATGAACGAGACCTGATGTGTAGATGTGTTGATGTAATGATGTAGTATGTGATGTGATGATGTCAAAGTGTAATGTGCCTCCACACGCTGAGCGACACCAACAGTTCGTCCTCAGAGTGAGCGTTGCTCCTTCTCCTCCTCCTCCTCCCTTGACTGTAATTGGTCAGAGAAACAGATAACACCATCTTGTGTTCACCTCCGTATGATCGTGATAGACCTGATGTTTAGCAACATGAAGGAACACAACTTAGCTTATCCTTCAGTTTGAAGCTGAGCTGCTGGCAAGTGGTCCTTGCTGATCCCTCCGGCCGGGCCTCCTGCAGCCAGCTGGCTACACTGCTCAACTCCTCCGCCACCAACACTCTTCTTGTTTAACTCTTGGAGGTTCCTTCCCTAGCTGGCTCCATCATTTTTGTTTATTGTAGAGAGAGGCGTCTCTACACAAGCCTTGGAGCCTGTCGCATGTTACCGTCTGGTGTTGTAAACATTCAGAAGCGAGCAAGTGACACCAGGAGGCAGCAGGTCCAGGGACTCGCACGCACGCACACCACAACCACTTTCTCCCGCGCGTCGTGGTACTGGTGTGTACTCGATCTTTTACGGCGGACTGGCACAAGGCGAGTGGCATGAGGAAGTCTGAGGAGGATTTTAATGTATTGTTGAGAATGGTATTGGTTGACGTACTGATCATATGGTTGGCTGTGCTCATCTGTCATGAGTGAGACGAGACTTAGATGACTAATCTCGTGGGTGTATTTTACATAACGTCCTTCCTCTACTAACTGACATACTCACACTCTTCCCGGACCTTTGCCTCTTGAACACAAGCAACTTCTCCTTCAGAAGCTGCGTCGAGGTTGTCGCACGTGAAGTCTGTACTGAGGTACATGATGGAAACGCAAGATGGAAGTGATTTAATGACCTGCAGTACAAATATAATATCAGCTTGTGGGTACTTTATTGATGATATATATATATTTATATATATATATATATATATATATATATATATATATATATATATATATATAGAGAGAGAGAGAGAGAGAGAGAGAGAGAGAGAGAGAGAGAGAGAGAGAGAGAGAGAGAGAGGTGGTCAGTCATACATAAAGGGTTTGGTCCTCAATACAAACATTTATTTACTTAAATGATAATGAGTTTGTTTACCTTTGTAAGAATAGAAACATTGTATACTTGACGTTGGGTGACTGGTTGGTGCTATGTCTGTCATGATGCCAGGTTTTCCCGTCAGTGGAAAGTGTAAACACAGAAAATTGGGTTGGAAAGCTTGTTATTGGATTTGCAAAGCAGAGCGGCGGCTGCTGTACGAGGTGAGTTGCTTCTGTCGTCAGCGTTTATCGTTAATGTTGTCATCAACTTGTGTGATGATTGCTTGAGGTTGTGTCATCATCATCGGTGTCAGTTCTTCAGAACAGAAATGCCAAAGTTTAGGGTGTAACTGGCTGAGTTTCCATTCCATCAAGTTAGCTGTGTTGGTAAACATTAGGATTGATTTCCACTGACCTGAAGCGCTTGATGTTGTCAGGGGAGGAGAGTGGAGCAGACGACCTGATGTAGTGTTCACATCTCTAGGCACAACATGACCTTTGAACACTTCCTAGCGACCCTTAAGCAGGAAGCTACGACCCTTAGATATAAAGAAGACACCTTTAAGCTGACCGTTAAGGTCATGTCAAAGGTCAGACCACTACAACAAAGGGTCGTACCGTCGTGTTCAAGGGTCGTATGATCGTGTTCTTGGGTCGTACCATCGTGCCCGAGAGCTAAAACGACCTGGAAGTAACTCATATATTTTCACAGATGATATGAGTTACATGTGACCCATGATCTGTTCTGGTGTTAGAACTGGATAATACTTCACGTAATGTTGGACGCCGCTGAAGTTCTGAGAAGCAGGAAAGTTGTGTCGATGTGTGTTGCAACACATGACCAGGTAGCGCCTGCGCTGCACCAGCTGTGGATGAGGAAAACCTTCCCGAGACAGGAACATAACACAAGAGATAAAAGTTGCAGTTGTATACAATTGGTGAGAACAGTTGTTATGTACACACATTGAGAACAGTTGTTATGTACACACATTGAGAGCGGATGTTATGTACACACATTGAGAGCGGTTGTTATGTACACACATTGAGAGCGGTTGTTATGTACACACATTGAGAGCGGATGTTATGTACACACATGAGCGTGGACAGGGTGTGGAATACACAGGGCTGAGCAATACTGACCATGACACCATCATGTATCCCCGGATGTGTGCACCGCCCAGCACGCACGCTTCCCTGTGCCTCAGGTATGGCAGGTTGTGTAGGTAGTTTGCGTACGTAAGCAGAGCGGTGTTTGTACTTGTCATATATTTCGTAGGTTGAACACATGCGGACATGAGTAGGTGTGTGTGTGTGTGTGTGTGTGTGTGTGTGCACTGACAATAGATAAAAATATGAACAGAAAAACGGAGAATATGTAAGAACGAAAAAGAGGGAAGAGGTAGACATTTAGACAGGTGTAGAGGGAAGGAATATAAAGAAAGAGAGAATATAAAAGTGAAACATGCAGTGAGTGGACGCAGGCAGTACCATCCATACCACAACAAACTGTCCACTGATGACCCAACCAAACTACCCAACGACCCAACGTCATGATAACCTAACACTCACGACCTGTTGCTCTCATCAAGACCTCCAGGGCTCAATAATGGTCGTATTCCAATGAATACAAATGAGCACAGCGACGTTAGCGTACTCGCTGCCGTTGTTGCAACAAGGTAGTGTTATCCCCGATCTGTCGTCTCCGTCATCCTGTAAAACAACTGGCATTCATGACAACAACAACAACAATAACGACAAAGATGACCGTCACTACGTTAAATGATGGAAATCTATGACGTCATGATTGTAGGTGAGGTGTGTTAACCGATGATGGAACACACACACACACACACACACACACACACACACACACACTTCCAATAACGCACATAGGGATGAGAGGCAAGTGTGGGGTGGGGGGCACGAGTGTGTACAGCCCGTCTGCCCACATACATCAGCTGACCAAAACAAATTTCACAACTCACACAAACACATGTAAACAAAGATTTACAAAACAGCTATACGTACGTAAGTATGTATAACTGTTACACATACAGGTAAGGTGTCGGGAGAGAGAGAGAGAGAGAGAGAGAGAGAGAGAGAGAGAGAGAGAGAGAGAGAGAGAGAGAGAGAGAGGTTGGCTGACACAGACACCAGGTGGGTGGGTGTCAGGCGTGGACCCATGACCCACCAGCTTGCCATCTGGCCTACATACTGTAATTGCCACTTGTAAGGTTGTTGGATACTCCTCTCTCTCTCTCTCTCTCTCTCTCTCTCTCTCTCTCTCTCTCTCTCTCTCTCTCTCTCTCTCTCTCTCTCTCTCTCTCTCTCTCTCTCTCAGTAGGCTACGTTTGCAAGAGGATCTAGATCAAACAGGTGAATGGTCTAGGAAATGGCAGATGCCATTTAACGTCAATAAATAATTGTTGTTGCAAATAAGAAACCTTGAGAAACATTCTGATTTTGAACTGATGAGCATAAATAACAGCCCATGTGTGTCACATGGGCAACACTCCTCCCCAGACAACTATCCTCCCAAAGAAACTCTTCTCCCCTGGCAACATCCTCCCCACGCAACACCCACGCAACACCCACGCAACACCCACGCAACACTCCTTTTAGCAACATTCCCCCCCCGGGAAACACTTTGATAAAAACAAGTAATGAAACACATCTCTTAACTAATGCAATATGTATCATACAAAAGAAAAAAGATTCAAATATAAAGATAAAATGATAAACTACGTAGATCAAACAGCACAATAGCCTTTCAGTAACACACAAATTGTTTTCATCAACTTTTTCATTGAATTAATTATTAATGTGTGTGTGTGTGTGTGTGTGTGTGTGTGTGTGTGTGTGTGTGTGTGTGTGTGTACCTGCACGCGCGCGCTGAGTCTTGATAGCATTATGTGCCATAATAGTGGAGACCTTTGATCTGATCCTTAAGGAGAGGTCGTCAACCTAAGAGCTATAGCGTCATGTTGATTTGGTCGCACTGTCGTGTTCACGGATCGCACCGTCGTGTTCACGGGTCGCACCGTCGTGTTCATCATTGTGGACGCTGGCCGCTGTGTTGAAAATGCTTAGGAAATCGTACGGTTGGCAGGTGTTGTCGTACGCTGCGTCGTCTCACCTTTGTCGGGCAGAGGGAAATGGAAGAAGGAAATTACTGTTGTAAGTGCGGCATTATGGGCGGCAGAACGACCGTAATGGACATCACTGGAGTAATGACAGGAGAAGCTCACATAAAAATTCACGGTGGAAAAAAGAATATATTGGCTGGAGGCTGGCGGAGGTTTTCCCCTCCCGCCCGCCACGCACGACTGACGTAATTGTTTGCCTCTGATGTGTCGTGGTGGAGAGGAGTCGGCTGGCGGACTGAGTACTGCATATTCTTAAGTGCAGCTGACACACGAACGTTTCATCAGGGAGGAAAGATATCACGTCAGAGTATCTCAACCTCCCTTGCACGACGGTACGACCATTTAGTACGACGCACGATCCTTTGACACCAGAGTACGACCTTGCAACACGACTATATAACCAGCTCCCACCATCATACATACGGGTCGCGCCATCGTGTGCGAGTCATGCAACATGCAGTCTTCATGTGGTGTACACAGTTTGTGGTTGCATGTCGTGGGATCTGGACTGTTGTCGTCTAAGATGTAAGTGTTCACCACACCAGTCAGTCAAGTGTTGTGTTCTGCTAACATTATGGCACATGCAGACGGCCGGGTAGGCCTCTCTCCCCCCTTCCATCTCTCTCTCTCTCTCTCTCTCTCTCTCTCTCTCTCTCTCTCTCTCTCTCTCTCTCTGCTCCTGGTCCTGCCCTAGACGTCAGCTTGTCTCGCTCCTGTCGGTCAATAGACTATTTGTTCTCGGGTGCAGGACTCTGTTGTCGTCCTCCTGATGCATATGACCTTGATCACCCCCCCCCCCCCCCACACACACACACAGGGGTGCCGACTGGTGGTAACATGTGGCGGCGGGCGGGTGAGCGTCTCAACTGCCTCCCTCGTCAGTGAGGTGCAATACGGTCCGCCACTTCACGTATTTAACTCACTCGTGTGTGAATACGTGCCACTAGCAGCTGATGACAACAGACGTTCAGGTTTGTGGCCATCACTCGTGCCTGTGTGTGTTGTCTGGTGGGGTATCCCGCCCTCGCTCACGGTCGTCCAGACTTCTATCAAGTTGTCTTAACAATTCTGAAAGAAAAATTTCACCCCAGGCTGAGAATTTTTCCTTTAGATTATGAACACGTTATAATGTCATGGCAGTTGCCCTCATCAAGGTGATCGTAGTGATCTATCGTAGTGACAGTGTCATCTATTGTGCCTTATAAGGATTTATTTTCTGAAAGTTGTATTACGTTATCAGTCGTGTTATTAAATGTTAGACTAATGTGATAAGACCCAAGCTGGTGACAGTATGTGCCTGACGCTTCCTTTGTTCTGGGCGTAATGTTTACACCAAGACACTGGTCATCCATCATCCACCTTACCTCCAGTCTTGCCACAAAACCTTTGACGACCAAACTAAAATAAAATTGGTTTTGCCTCACGTGTCTGTATTTCTTTTATTTCGGTTTTACTCAAACTCGCAACGTAGGTTGCAATTATCCTGATGAAATAGAGTTTGGCTCTAAAAGTTCTATTTCTCGTGATTACTCATGTAATTAAGCCTGAGAGTAATTACAATTGTCAGGAAAATTCGTAATCATTAGTAATCTGCCATTCCTGTGCCCCTTGTTGTAGGTGTTGTAGAATAACATCAAAGTTAAAAAAGGTTTTCCCCAAGTTAAACTGTATTGCACCAAGAACCACCCAGCCATCCCAGCCATCTTCAACTAAACGAATAGAACAATTGTTTTGTTTATAATTTCATCATAGGTGCCATTCACCAAGATGATTGAGGTTCAGTGGTTCAAAACATGTATTTCGGCTAATCAGTTGTATCATGAAATCTGGGAGTAATTATACACATTAACATATTCCGTAATTACCCATGACTTGTCCTTCCGGGTTACAAATCCATAAGATTTTAATTTATTTCGAAATGTAACGAACGATAATAATAATCTTGATACATGAGCGAATGTTGCATGTTTATACCATGTTTACATCTTTAATGTCTTCCTACCAAGACTCATCACAGAATGTAGCACTCACTGAGTATGTAGCACTTATGGGTGATGTAGCACTTACTGATGATGTAACACTTACTGATGATGTAGCACTTACTGATGATGTAACACTTACTGAGTATGTAGCACTTATGGGTGATGTAGCACTTACTGATGATGTAACACTTACTGATGATGTAGCACTTACTGATGATGTAACACTTGCTGATGATGTAACACTTACTGATGATGTAACACTTACTGATGATGTAACACTTACTGATGATGTAACACTTACTGATGATGTAACACTTACTGATGATGTAGCACTTACTGATGATGTAACACTTACTGATGATGTAGCACTTACTGATGATGTAGCACTTACTGATGATGTAACACTTACTGATGATGTAACACTTACTGATGATGTAACACTTACTGATGATGTAACACTTACTGATGATGTAACACTTACTGATGATGTAACACTTACTGATGATGTAGCACTTACTGATGATGTAACACTTACTGATGATGTAACACTTACTGATGATGTAACACTTACTGATGATGTAGCACTTACTGATGATGTAACACTTACTGATGATGTAACACTTACTGATGATGTAACACTTACTGATGATGTAACACTTACTGATGATGTAACACTTACTGATGATGTAGCACTTACTGATGATGTAACACTTACTGATGATGTAACACTTACTGATGATGTAACACTTACTGATGATGTAACACTTACTGATGATGTAACACTTACTGATGATGTAACACTTACTGATGATGTAACACTTACTGATGATGTAACACTTACTGATGATGTAACACTTACTGATGATGTAACACTTACTGATGATGTAACACTTACTGATGATGTAGCACTTACTGATGATGTAACACTTACTGATGATGTAACACTTACTGATGATGTAGCACTTACTGATGATGTAACACTTACTGATGATGTAGCACTTACTGATGATGTAACACTTACTGATGATGTAACACTTACTGATGATGTAACACTTACCGAAACAGTCAGCTAACGAGGCCGACCACCTACTGTTCGATGGAAAACCATAGAGACAGTGTCCTGCCTCACTATGTGAACCAGAGAGACAGTGTCCTGCCACACTATGTGATCCAGAGAGATAGTCTCCTGCCTCACTATGTGAACCAGAGAGATAGTCTCCTGCCTCACTATGTGAACCAGAGAGATAGTCTCCTGCCTCACTATGTGAACCAGAGAGATAGTCTCCTGCCTCACTATGTGAACCAGAGAGATAGTCTCCTGCCTCACTATGTGAACCAGAGAGATAGTCTCCTGCCTCACTATGTGAACCAGAGAGATAGTCTCCTGCCTCACTATGTGAACCAGAGAGATAGTCTCCTGCCTCACTATGTGAACCAGAGAGATAGTCTCCTGCCTCACTATGTGAACCAGAGAGATAGTCTCCTGCCTCACTATGTGAACCAGAAACTTATTACCAATTGTGACAACCAAGCTCTGGTAACAAGCTGTTCTGCTTCATATATTCTATCATGTTCTTACTATACAAGTTTCTTGAAATAAACAAAATATTGAATGCTTAGGAAAGTAACAAGGGCAACACACACACACACACACACACACACACACACACACACACACACACACACACACACACACACACACACACACACACACACACACACACACACACACACACACACACACACACACACACACACACACACACACACACAGGTTCGTCCCTATTGTTGTGTGGGGGAGGTGGGGGAGGTGGGGGAGGTGGGGGGGGGGGGGGGAGTTAGGAAGGTGACAAGGTTAGCAGCAACCGCTGGTGCCACAAGAACCTGCGCTGTGTGTGTATATATATATATATATATATATATATATATATATATATATATATATATATATATATATATATATATATATATATATATATATATATCGCTGTATATTGAACTATCGAAAGTAATCGATGGTTAAGAGAAGTCTTCACTTCAGGACACATCTAGATTGTACATGTAGACAAGTGTACAACTTGTGGTGCCGTAATTGTACATGTAGACAAGTGTACAACTTGTGGTGCCGTTATTGTACATGTGGACAAGTGTACAACTTGTGACGCCGTTATTGTACATGTAGACAAGTGTACAACTTGTGGTGCCGTAATTGTACATGTGGACAAGTGTACAACTTGTGGTGCCGTTATTGTACATGTGGACAAGTGTACAACTTGTGACGCCGTTATTGTACATGTGGACAAGTGTACAACTTGTGGTGCCGTTATTGTACATGTAGACAAGTGTACAACTTGTGGTGCCGTTATTGTACATGTGGACAAGTGTACAACTTGTGGTGCCGTTATTGTACATGTAGACAAGAGTACAACTTGTGGTGCCGTTATTGTACATGTAGACAAGTGTACAACTTGTGGTGCCGTAATTGTACATGTAGACAAGAGTACAACTTGTGGTGCCGTTATTGTACATGTAGACAAGTGTACAACTTGTGGTGCCGTTATTGTACATGTGGACAAGTGTACAACTTGTGACGCCGTTATTGTACATGTAGACAAGTGTACAACTTGTGGTGCCGTAATTGTACATGTAGACAAGAGTACAACTTGTGGTGCCGTTATTGTACATGTAGACAAGTGTACAACTTGTGGTGCCGTTATTGTACATGTGGACAAGTGTACAACTTGTGGTGCCGTTATTGTACATGTAGACAAGTGTACAACTTGTGGTGCCGTTATTGTACATGTGGACAAGTGTACAACTTGTGGTGCCGTTATTGTACATGTAGACAAGTGTACAACTTGTGGTGCCGTTATTGTACATGTAGACAAGTGTACAACTTGTGACGCCGTTATTGTACATGTGGACAAGTGTACAACTTGTGACGCCGTTATTGTACATGTAGACAAGTGTACAACTTGTTGTGCCGTTATTGTACATGTAGACAAGTGTACAACTTGTGACGCCGTTATTGTACATGTGGACAAGAGTACAACTTGTGACGCCGTTATTGTACATGTAGACAAGTGTACAACTTGTGGCGCCGTTATTGTACATGTGGACAAGTGTACAACTTGTGGTGCCGTTATTGTACATGTGGACAAGTGTACAACTTGTGGTGCCGTTATTGTACATGTAGACAAGTGTACAACTTGTGGTGCCGTTATTGTACATGTGGACAAGTGCACAACTTGTGGTGCCGTTATTGTACATGTAGACAAGTGTACAACTTGTGGTGCCGTAATTGTACATGTGGACAAGTGTACAACTTGTGACGCCGTTATTGTACATGTGGACAAGTGTACAACTTGTGGTGCCGTTATTGTACATGTGGACAAGTGTACAACTTGTGGTGCCGTTATTGTACATGTAGACAAGTGTGCAACTTGTGGTGCCGTTATTGTACATGTGGACAAGTGTACAACTTGTGGTGCCGTTATTCATAAATGCCAAGTGTCTTGTCCCAGGCAGGCCACCTGGTGCACAGGAAGATCTGTACAGGGATCCGTCATACTTAGTATGCTTCACACTTGGCATGAGATCAGTAACGTGTGTTGGTGTCCTGCTACATCCGAGGAATGTATGTCATCAACCTGACGTCCTCAACCACACGTAGGGCGTCATCCTTCCCAGCATAACGTCATCTCCTGACGAAGGTCGGTCCGGCTGTAAACTACAACGAGGCCACACGTCATCACCGCCTCTGCATCGTCCAGCAAGAAGAGATAACATTGGAAGTTAGTCTCAGATATCCACAAGTCAGTTTACACAACGTACTTGTATGTTGTCCAAACATGAGATAACTGAACAAATCTAATTATATCTAGCAAGGAAAATGATATGCCAGATCGTGTCAACGAATAGTTAAATATATACGTAAACCATGTCATGTGTGGCTGTTCTTAGTGTACTTATCACTATACCTAGGGTCAGACTTGTGTGTGGGTGAGGTCAAGAGGTGAAATGAAGACTGGCCAATAAAGAATGACCCAGCTTGAACCAAACAAGAGTTGAATGTTATAACAAATTAGCAGCGAGAGACATGCATTACTCGAATTACCTTCCAGAAATAGGGAGCGCCTTCAGCAACTCCATATCTATGTTCTTCACAGGCCTTGAAACTGGCCAAATATTTACAACAGTCCACAAAAGTTCGGATTAAATGTTTACAAACTACAGAATAGAAAGTCTCCGTCAGTCTCAACCTGCCAGCACCGCCCACAGTTTGCTTAGATTAGATCATTTTGGTGCCATCTTGGCACGGCAGGTCCTCCTGGTGTACCCCTGGCACGGCAGGTCCTCCTGGTGTACCCCTGGCACGGCAGGTCCTCCTGGTGTCCTCCTGGTGTCCTCCTGGCATGGCAGGTCCTCCTGGTGTCCTCCTGGTGTCCTCCTGGCATAGCAGGTCCTTCTGGTGTCCTCCTGGTATGGCAGGTCCTCCTGGTGTCCTCCTGGCATGGTGTGTCTCCCTGATGTCATCCTGACATATTACTTCCTCTCTACAACCGCGAGGGTAAGGTGTAACAAGGATTGTCACGTTGAGAACTATCTACCTGGGTACTTACAGTCCAGTGCTTTATCCACACACACACACACACACACACACACACACACACACACACACACATATATATATATATATATATATATATATATATATATATATATATATATATATATATATATATATATATATATATATATATATATACTTCCGTAAAAACAAGCCACTTGACAACTGTCCACCTTATTGTCCAGTATGTTGACAGTCATAGTGTGTGACGACAGGTTACAGCTCTGTCGGACCCAGCGAGCCAAAACACTAGCAACAAAGGCGGCGGCCGGGAATTTGTCGGAAAAACAACGTTAAATTTTTGTGTTCGTCGGCAGGTGATCACAATATGTTCTGCTGTGGCATCCTGTGAGATAAACTGACTCAACAGCTGCAGGTACAAGCACCAGGCTGCTTTTAGAGGAACATGATACCATATAACTGGCTGGCTTCTGGCTACCTTTCTGGCCCCGGAAACAAGTTGAATTGAGCCCAAACCCTAAGACATAGTGTGTGACGTCCATTATACTTCCTCATGATGTATGCATTTCCCAGCAGCTCCTCCTGTCCTCACCTTAGATCATGCTTCATTACCTAATGTTACCCACACCAGATGGGTAAGCATGTGCCTGTCCTCACCACTCACACACAGGTCAACCTCCTGCTGCAGAACCTTCCCTGTGAGACAATACGACCCTATGGTGTTGTAGCTAGGCTGATATACCCAAGGGTCGTACCGTTAAGAAGTGTAGATGAAGTGTAACATTCTGTTGGCAACACTGCAAAGCAGGTCCACTCCTCTCCACAGTAACACTGTGTTGGTGCCAGCCACAGGCAGGGAAGGGTTGGTGCTGCAAAGCTGTCCCCACCTTACCCAACCTTACCTTAGAACTTTCCTCAACTCACCTAACCTTACCTGACCTGACCTTGCAGCTCTCCTCACGTCATTGGATCTTGAGGGTCATGGTGAGCGTGGTTCAGGAAGGAGGGGTCGTTGTCTCTATATGACCCAGGTCAGGTCACCATATGACCCAGGTTACCTGTACCGTCTGAAGTCGTTACAACAAACGTTCCATCAGAGATGACCTCTCCTGCTGGTGGTGACCCGCGGTACCTGCCGTACACTGTAAGTTCGACACAGTGCACTGTAAGCGGTGCACACTACATTAAACTCAGTTATTTTCCTGCAGTATTTGGTCAGCCCGGGAGTTATATGGGAGACGCACGCGAGCCCCCGGGAGAGTTATGTAAGTGTGACATGCGGGGGCTCCAGCAAGAGTATGTCATGTGACACGCGGGGGCTCCAACAAGAGTATGTCATGTGACATGCTCCAATAAGACTGTCATATGACCTTTTGACATCTTGTGTACTCGATGCGTGTCGTGGTTATAGTGGGAGAGGAAGGCTTCACCACCAGACCGGCGGCGAGTTCTGTATGGTAAACTAATGTTTCTGATGGTCGTGTGATCCCGAGGTGGCGGCACTCTCCCCGGTGTGTGTGTGGCGCGCCCTACCTGCCGCCGCACCTGTGGTCTACCTGCCTGTGGACCTGCCAGAACGTACATCAGAGAGATGTTACTGACCTCACCACCGTGGCACTGGGCCCCTCCCGCCTGCCCTTACACACATTTTTTACATCTTCCACCTCTACCACTAACATCCTCCACCTCCACCACTAACATCCTCCACCTCCACCACTAACATCCTCCACCTCCACCACTAACATCCTCTACCTCCACCACTAACATCCTCCACTAACATCACAATACCGAACCCCCCGGAGGACGTCTCTCGTCCAACCCTCTCTCCACCTCCCTCCCAGAATATTCATCTTCCCTTCACCCCCATCTAACCCCACGCCCTCCCCTCCCCCTCTCCCCCCACCCCCACCCCACTAGTCTTTCATACCCAACCACTACTGCAGCTGCTGGTGCTGCTGTAGTCAACTCTCAACTATATCTTTGTTTTGCAAGAGCTGCCTCACTTTAGCTACCGGATGTGTGCTGTTTCCTTTGTGTTGACGCCACCACACTTTCCTGCCCACAAAGTCTCGTGCTGTACTCTCTCTCTCTCTCTCTCTCTCTCTCTCTCTCTCTCTCTCTCTCTCTCTCTCTCTCTCTCTCTCTCTCTCTCTCTCTCTCTCTCTCTCTCTCTCTCTCTCTCTCTCTCAACACACAGTCGCTCGCTTATTTCCTAACCAACATTGACCTGCTACATAATGGACCCACGTCCTTCTGTGATCAGGACCTGGGTCCTCGTGTGATCAGGACCTGGGTCTCCTGGGTCTCCTACCTTCCCTCCGTCTGCGTGGCCAGCCTTAGCTTCCTGCCATGGTGTTAAGTTACAACACTACCAGGTGTTAGTGTGGAGTGCAACATGGCCACGATCAGACATTCTCACCATATAAAGACGTTTCTCTCCCAGTGTACACAGCACACCATCCTATCTGTACTCAGTGTACACAGCACACCATCCTATCAGTACTCAGTGTACACAGCACACACCTTATCATTAGTATTGTAATGAGCTTTATCACAATTATCTCTAAGAAATGATCAAAGTGGAATTGAAAAGAAACATCCATATTGCTCTAGTGTCCTGGAATGAGATATCTTACTGTTGATGACAGTCTTGCGTTTCTTCCTATTGTTCCTGTAACAGATTTTACGAAAGATGTTACCACGACACATTGTTACCACGACACATTGTTACCACGACACATTGTTACCACTGGAATTACTGTGTGTTATGCTGCCCAGCCACTGATCAACTGCGTTATATAAGCCTACATTAGGTAACACATTGTAACGACCAATCTCCTTACTAAATAGACTGTGGAAATATATGAAGCACATCATTGGATGAATTATTTCGACACACTCTCTTACCCTTACGTTACTCCCGTCAAACCACCTCACACCACAAAATTGTCCTCAAACATCTCATTTCCAGCACACCCTCCTCCTGCGCACAACCTATCCATAGCCCACGCCTCGAAAACCATACAACATTTTGGAACCACTTTTCCCTTTAAAAACATACCCTTTTTTTGTTTTCCCGAGATAATGTTCCGCTTCCACACATTTTTCAAAGCCCCCGGGATTTTCCCCCCCTCCCCCACCCTATCTACTTCCGCTTCCATGGTTCCATCCGCTGCCAATCCACCCCCATTCTAAAACACTTCATTCCCTCCAGTTTTTCTCCGTTCAAACTTACCTCCCAATTGACTTGACCCTCAACCCTACTGTACCTAATCCCTTGCTCTTATTCACATTTACTCTTAACTTTCTTCTTTCACACACTTTACCAAGCTCAGTCACCAGCTTCTGCAGTTATTCACATGAATCAGCCACCAGCGCTGTATCATCAGCGAACAACAACTGACTCACTTCCCAAGCTCTCTCATCCACAACAGACTTCATACTTGCCCCTCTTTCCAAAACTCTTGCATTTACCTCCCTAACAACCCCATCCATAAACAAATTAAACAACCATGGAGACATCACACACCCCTGCCGCAAACCTACATTCACTGAGAACCAATCACTTTCCTCTCTTCCCACACGTACACATGCCTTACATCATCGATAAAAACTTTTCACTGCTTCTAACAACTTGCCTCCCACACCATATATTCTTAATACCTTCCACAGAGCATCTCTATCAACTCTATCATATGCCTTCTCCAGATCCATAAATGCTATACACAAATCCATTTGCTTTTCTAAGTATTTCTCACATACATTCTTCAAAGCAAACACCTGATCCACACATCCTCTACCACTTCTGAAACCACACTGCTCTTCCCCAATCTATATATATATATATATATACATATATATATATATATATATATATATATATATATATATATATATATATATATATATATATATATATATCATTTTTTTTCTTTTTTTCGCCATTTCCCACGTCAGCGAGGTAGCAGTAGCAACAGAGGACTGAGCCTTAAAGGTAATATCCTCACTTGGCCCCCTTTTCTGTTCCTTCTCTTGGGAAATTAAAAACGGGAGGAGAGGATTTCCAACCTGCCGTTCCCTCCCCTTTTAGCCGCCTTCTACGACACGCAGGGAATAACATGGGAAGTATTATTTCTCCCCTATCCCCAGGGATAATATATATATATATATATATATATATATATATATATATATATATATATATATATATATATATATATATATATATTTCTTTCAAACTATTCGCCATTTCCCGCGTTCGCGAGGTAGCGTTAAGAACAGAGAACTGGGCCTTTAAGGGAATATCCTCACCTGGCCCCCTTCTCTATTCCTTCTTTTGGAAAATTAAAAAAAAAATAATGAGAGGGGAGGATTTCCAGCCCCCCGCTCCCTCCCCTTTTAGTCGCCTTCTACGACACGCAGGGAATACGTGGGAAGTATTCTTTCTCCCCTATCCCCAGGGATATATATATATATATATATATATATATATATATATATATATATATATATATATATATATATATATATATATATATATATATATACTATATATATATATATATACATATATATATATATATATATATATATATATATATATATATATATATATATATAAATATATATATATATATATATATATTGATGATACGTATTTCAGCACTAAAAGACCAGAGATCGAACAAGGGTCACATGGATAGCCAGTCTAGCAGCGTATCCAATAGACCACGATGAATAGTAATATGACTGACACTGGCCATCTAGGGTTATTACGCCCCAGACTTTTGGTCAAATGAAATAGGCCAGTCCGCCTACACTCGGGTCTGGAACAACTTTTTCCTGAGCCACAAAGGCATTACCGTCATGTGCCTGGAGTGTGAACCCGCAGCTCCAGCACGGGCTTTGGTCCGGCCATGCGTGGCCAACCGATCCGTTCCTCCCATCGTGACCCACCTGAACAAGCCTGGCCACACCCTGGGCCTCCGTGTTTGGCCAAGTGTTGGCTAGATTAAGAGGCCGGATGTTAGATCAGTCATGCTGAGGGTAGGCTCTTGTGGCCACGTTTCTTGTGATGACCTATTTTTATGGATCGTAATACGATGAGTGTAATATTCCTCAGAGCGGCGCATGATATGAGGGATCTTGTACCTTCAAAGACAAACAAGTTGCTGATAACAACCCCAACGAGAGGTTTGTTGGTGCAGTAAATACTGAAACATCATTTGTGAGGTGAGACGCTCAGTGCGCGCGCGCTGGTGACCGTGGCAGCTACAGAGCGTATGTTATGTTCGTTGTCTGGGTGGTACCTGGAGTGTTGAAGGAATGTTTCTTATGTTTTATGTTTTGTTATAGAGTTGATTCCCATGGCAGCAAAGTACGTTCCATGTAGTCTTGATACGATGTTTACAAGAAACAAATGATACACAATGCTTGAAGACGAGCGAATACATTGCGTAAAGTAAACAAGAAAGGAAGGGTTGTTATTGTAATGGTTGTAGAACTACATTCAAAGTTCAGCCCAAACTTACATGGTAACCACACCCTCCCTTATCTCGCATGGTAACCACACCCTCCCTTATCTCGCATGGTAACCACACCCTCCCTTATCTTGCATATCTTTTTTAACATTTCGTGCTTTTAACCGTGTCAGTCGTGTTGTTCCTCAGCGCTCCCACTTGACCTTTACCATCTTTCATCTTTCCATAAACAAACCTTCTCTGGCCTCTGCTTATAATGACCGTTACGCTGACGATTCTACTATATACTGCGTCGCATCACTTCCCTCCCCATCTCAATCTCTTATTTGTTGTTTTTCTCGCCTTTTTTTTATTTAATTCGAACCAGTACAGCAACCACACAAGGAATGACCATCTTTCATACCTCCTCCTCTCTTAACATGGCGAGACACTGCAAGTTACCGTCTCTTTTACGTTCAAAAGCTGAGTCTGCCACGAAGGTCTGACCACCTCGAATTAACCCTTATCATCTCCCGTGTTCATGTGTCACCCTTCATGCAAGATGGTGTTACCTGGGAATGCTATTGTTCGTGCCGCGTTGGCTAGTAAGATAAAGATCACGTAATCACTTTCACCCGGAACAGGACAGATTGCCACACCGCTAGCAAGGAACTACGAAGTTTTACGAGCAAACTTTATAATGACTGGTTAATTGGAAGCGACATTTATGCCACTGGGTAATGAGAGCCACTGGGTAATGAGAACCAATGGGTAATGAGAACCACTGGTTAATGAGAACCAGTAGATAATGAGCGCCATGGAAATTTCTTCCCACCACAGGGTGGTGAAGGCTGCTTTCTTACTCCAGAAGTAACAAGTGAAGCCAAGGGTAAGTGAGCACTGCTGATATGCCTCGTGATGACACATCGTACAGTGGCGATGTGGCAGTGAGGGAGGCGGCCACACCACCTGATGATGGAGTGGACTGGGAGTCGTCCGCCTCACTCACTGATATGGTAATGGTTGTTTGTAATGGTCATAACGAGCCAGGTTTGCGCATGCGTGTCCTGCATGACAGTTGTGGTTTGTGTCGAGTTGAGGAATCAGTTCCAGTGCCTTTGTGAACCTATCTGTCTGCAAGATGTATTAAAACCGACGCCGGGTCATCCCTGTATCCAGGACACAATGATTTTACACGTAAGGTGAGACCAGCCATGACAAGTCGTCACGACTGAAAGAAACATTTAGTATCCTTGTAGTCATTTTCCTCTTCGTTGTTGTTGTTCTTCTTCTTCTTCTGCCACGTAACAGGGGTGTCAGCAGTTGATGCTGAAGGATAACATAGATCTAAAGTTTGTCACGGGATTATAATTGAGATTGTGTAAGATGTTTGGTGTAAGTTGTACGGATGTGTACACTCTGACCTTGACCAGAGCGGCTGCTGCCCCGCCGTCAACAACGGTCTTGTCTCACACACAATCTCTCTGGCTCAAGTGAACGTGTGTCTGTGGGTTGTGTTTGTGCGCTTTGTGTTTGCGTGTCTTTGTGTAAGTGATTATTTACATGTACCTATTTGTCCGGTATGGGGAGGGAGTCTGACACTCGCGTGTGTGTTCTGTCTGTCTGTCTGTCTGTCTGTATGTATGCATGTCTGTAAGTCTGTCTGCCTGTATGTATGTATGTATTCTAACGAGTACCCGTTACCCGCGTATCATTACTAGTTGTGAGTTGCGAGGAAAGTGTTATGCTTGCGTTCCTCAGTCTTTATGTAAAGTATATATATATATATATATATATATATATATATATATATATATATATATATATATATATATATATATATATATATATATATGGGTATGTTTGAAGGAATAGTGGTTCCAACAATGTTGTATGGTTGCGAGGCGTGGGCTATGGATAGAGTTGTGCGCAGGAGGATGGATGTGCTGGAAATGAGATGTTTGAGGACAATGTGTGGTGTGAGGTGGTTTGATCGAGTAAGTAACGTAAGGGTAAGAGAGATGTGTGGAAATAAAAAGAGCGTGGTTGAGAGAGCAGAAGAGGGTGTTTTGAAATGGTTTGGGCACATGGAGAGAATGAGTGAGGAAAGATTGACCAAGAGGATATATGTGTCGGAGGTGGAGGGAACGAGGAGAAGAGGGAGACCAAATTGGAGGTGGAAAGATGGAGTGAAAAAGATTTTGTGTGATCGGGGCCTGAACATGCAGGAGGGTGAAAGGAGGGCAAGGAATAGAGTGAATTGGAGCGATGTGGTATACAGGGGTTGACGTGCTGTCAGTGGATTGAATCAAGGCATGTGAAGCGTCTGGGGTAAACCATGGAAAGCTGTGTAGGTATGTATATTTGCGTGTGTGGACGTGTGTATGTACGTGTGTATGGGGGTTGGGCCATTTCTTTCGTCTGTTTCCTCGCGCTACCTCGCAAACGCGGGAGACAGCGACAAAGTATAAAAAAAAAAAAAAAAAAAAAAAAAAAAAAAAATATATATATATATATATATATATATATATATATTTATATATATATATGAGATGACTTCATCATATATGTACACACACACACACACACACACACACACACACAGGTACCCATTTATTTAACAAACACTACGGTAGGATGAACACCTGGGTTTGGTGTGGGCCGATTGCCGCGTCAAGATTTGAGCTCATGCGGTCTGTGTTAATCCATGGTCACCAGCGTTAACCATTACGCCACAGAGCGCCGTGTGTGTGCGTGTGTGTGTAATTTTATCTACGTACCGTCATAGTGTGTAGGGAGTTTGTCATGTATACGTATATCTGTTTATTTCAGTACTGGTAACTGAGAGTGGTGTTTCATTTCACCATACCTCGCTGTTTACATATGATATTTCATTCCTGTATCACACGTTCATATGTTCATCCGTCTGTATGGTTAGCTGCCGTGACAGTGTTCCCTGTGAAATTCAGTGGACCATTATGAGGGTTGAGAGGTATTCATTTATTCAAGATATTCAGTGGACCATAAAAGCTGAGAAATATTCAGTTACACGATATATTTATGAAGAGAATAAATACTGCCACTTCCAGAAGTTTGCGTTAAAGGCCAAAACTTCTAGATTTTGTTTAAAAGACATGGTTGTTTAAAAGACATGCAGCTTCCTAAACTGGCATTTAAGTACTACGTGAACCACAGAGTCTTTATCTTTAAATGTCTTTCTCTTTCGTTCAGATAAGAAAGATCGGCAGTTACTTGTGTGAGAATAACCACTACAGACAAGTGTTGTGTGGTGTGAAGAACCAGCCTGGTACACACACAGTTGTGTCTGTTGCTCCCACTGTCTATATGGAATGTTGCTCCCACTGTCTATATGGACTGTTGCTCCCACTGTCTATATGGACTGTTGCTCCCACTGTCTATATGGACTGTTGCTCCCACTGTCTATATGGACTGTTGCTCCCACTGTCTATATGGACTGTTGCTCCCACTGTCTATATGGGCTGTTACTGCCATTGTCTATGTGAGCTGTATTCTCAGAAACATTGCATGCAACATTAAGGACAATGCTGGAAATCTATCAGTACAATGGATGTGTATATGTATAAACATTGATTCTCTTGTGAGGATATAACAGTTGTCTACCGGACACGTCCCATGTTTGAAATGATGGCTGAATCCAAGAAAATATTACGAATATTTCTTGGCCAGATCTTGGGAAACTGTTTTCATTTAGTTTTCAAGTTGTGCTTCACTTGAAGGCTGGCCTGGCTGACCAGCGACATGGAAATCGTCGCTAAATGACTGCTGAGGATTTTAAGCAGTGATCATGATGCCTGGATACTGACGCAGGATGATGAACGAAGATGTGCTCCACGGAGCATCAGCTTATCTAACCAGGAGGTGGGGGAGCAAAGACGTTAGTAGGGGAGAGGTGGGAGCCGGTGAGGGGGAGAGCAATGAGGAGAGAGGAGAAGACCGAGGAGAGAGGAGAAGACCGAGGAAAGAGGAGAGGACAAGAAGAGGAAAAGTGATAAAAGAAGATAAGGTGGTGACCTACTGAAGGAGCCACACATTGTAACTCTGCGCCTGGTTCAAAATAGCCAAGTAACGGCAGATAAGTAATCAGTTACGCTCTCCTTATCCTGACTCCACTGTTCTGGCTTGTATGGCATTAATAACTGTCAGCTGATCCAGTGTTCAGTGACCCTGTCTGTAAAGAAGTATTTCCTTACGTCGATGTAGAACCTTTTACCCCTGAGCTGTGCCCCATTGTTTCTCGTTACAGGGTCCTGGTGTGCCACCATGTCTCTGGTGGCACCATAAAACTTCCTAAAGATTTTTAAAACCTCTAGTGACTCGCCGCCGAACTTCGCTTCTGTTTTTTTTTTCCGAATTTTTAAATGTTTGCTCGTGTGACTTGTTCCTCTGTGGTGTTGTTAATCTTGTTGTTCACCTGCGGACTCCCGGAGGGGAAGAGGAGTCCAGTGAGGAAGGACGGGGAGGAGAGGGGAGTCCGGGAGTTGGACTGGGGAGAAGAGGTAAAGATGCAACTGGGGAAAGTACTGGGAAAGGGGGTGACAGGGTCGGGTAGATGAGCCAAGTAAGGAAAGGTGTACTGATAATTGCCTCCTGGTGTGGTGAAGGATGACTCATCATCCCCACTATGACCCTCGGGTGTGATGCCCTGGCCTTTGACCTGACCCTGGGTGGATTAAGGAAGCAACAGCACCGCCCACCATAGTGGACCATGTACCCAGACCAACACTCAGATGACCCACACTCAACCCTCAGTCTACACCCACGACGACACCCGGCAACACATCATCTACACCTGTACACAACATCAACCAACATGTTCAGTTTTGCTCTGTATTTATCGTGTGTGAGAAATATGTGAAGATCCATAACATTCAACAGAAATGTTGTTGTACATCTGATATGAGCAGCTTTATGGAAGCAATTCTCTGGTCCTTGCAGTCCAGATCTGCTATCACCGACCGATGGAGAGTCAAGATATGAGATTGAAAGCCGATGTAAAGTTATCGGTTCATCGGGCGAGCAGCCGCACCACATATTTCCAGCTCCGGGAGAAGGCGACGCGTCCGGCAGTCCAACACACGACGATGCCACACAGGAATTCCCGATAGAGAAACTCTCCACCAAGAAATTTCAATATACATAAGTTACCCAAGGAAAACTATCTTATCATTATTACAAATATTCGATAAAGAGATATATTTTTGTGTGTGGAATTACGTTACATCAGGGTAGTTCCCATTTGTTATAGAGGTTTTACAAGTGTGCCTAAAACCCACTTGGAAATATCCTTCACAGACGTAGGAAAAGTCCGGGTTCCTCTTGGGTGCTAATAACCTTAAAAGCTGAGAGGTCTGCTGGGCCACAGCTGCCACACAGTCGATGATCCCTGGCAGGAACCTAACCTAACCTAACCTAACCTAACCTAACCTAACCTAACCTAACCTAACCTGGCCTTTACTCTCCCTCGTTGATCAGATCATCTGATTGCTGTCTTTGCCTTGTTGAACAGACCACCAGATCCAGATCCTCTTGTCACCTCGTTTACCAAACCACGAGACCCTCTCGTGTCCTCGTTGAGCATAGCGTCAGGTCTTCTCTGTCGGGCGCCACCTGGGAACGTGTGTGGCCAAAGTTAAGAGTGAGTGATGCTGTTCTTCATTGGATATTGATTCGCCGCTGCAAGTTTGGGTTGCCGACGCACCAGAAATCTGTATCACTTTCTGAGCATATTTTTACAGTTCCTTCCTCGTCCATCTAAGTTAAGGGAATGATCCTTTTATATCACAGACACACACACACACACACACACACACACACACACACACACACACACACACACACACACACAAGATACACGCACTCGTACTGCATCCAAATGCATAAATCTGCATACAAAGTTTGTGGCCAGAGTTCTCCATGAGTGAGGTACCTCACTCCTGTGCTTCGGTATCATCAGCAGGAGTGAGCTAGATTGGGTGATACTGGAACACAACAAGAGTCTCCAGTTTCTCATATTCAATCCCAGTTTTCCTGGAACTTCCAAGCATCACCAGAGGCTCTGATACTCTGACCCTTGTTGACGGACATGTTCCGGAAGGAAAGTGAAGGATTTAATCTGATCAGTATGCAGAGGGGTCCTTCATGTTACGATTCTGGAGTGGGGGTGGAATCTGGAGAGGAAGTATGTGAGAGTGGGGGGATGAGTGGGACTGCTAGTTCGTACAAACAGGATGAGTGGGAAGGAACGAATGGGACCAACACTTAGACTGGTTTATGTGAGAGTGAATAAGTGATAGTGATGTCTTGCACGAGACGCGCGCAGGAGAGGCGATGCTAAAGCCGATGATGACGATAGCCCACATCTCAACAGGTCTCCCCCGCGGAGGTTCACTCATCTGAAGATACAAGTTAGTGGAGGTAATGACGCCTTCCTTCCATCATCCCCACACCACATCGCTCCTCTGGTATCACCGTTGGAGAGGAGTTACCCACACACCAGCTGAAGGACTGCTCGATGTTCGTACTTATGTCCACCATATTCTCAGCTTCCTGCTGCTCCAGGACTTTACACAGATGTGTACCTGGAGAGAAAAGGAAGATGTATTGATACTTTAATTCACCTTACATAACACAAATTTTTACAGATTATCATAAACTTCTCATATCACATTCATCAATTTCCCAAGCATATTCAGTCAGTTTAGATCAATTCATTGAGTATATTTCATGTCAAATCTTACGTATAGATGTGACCAGACATCCGGGATTGGGTTAAATGTTATAACGTTTCCAGAAGTTTACAGAGTATCAGTCACGTGTCCGTTCCTAGGTGTACATTGCCCAGCAGATGACTATAATGTGCGTCAATGAATCGCTTTTTGCTAAATGTCAAGTTATTCGTATAGTGTAAACAAGTGTAAGTGTTCATGTTAGTTATGTACTCATCATCATCTCACCTTATTGTCTCAAGGTGTAACTACGTCATGTTAGTTATGTACTCATCATCATCTCACCTTATTGTCTCAAGGTATAACTACGTCATGTTAGTTATGTACTCATCATCATCTCACCTTATTGTCTCAAGGTATAACTACGTCATGTTAGTTATGTACTCATCATCATCTCACCTTATTGTCTCAAGGTATAACTACGTCGCAAGACAAACATTGAAATTTCACTGAAGCTAAGATTATGGGCACCGTCCCTCACCATCTGGGCAACTTTTGATATTGCTCTCTGTACTGTGACGTCATGCAGGGACATTCTTCTATTGTTCTATCTGGGTTCTTACATGTATCTATTGTTCTATCTGGGTTCTTAAATGTATCTATTGTTCTATCTGGGTTCTTACATGTATCAATTGTTCTATCAGGGTTCTTACATGTTTGTGGCTATGTTTCATAAAGGTTGAGTTTATGATAATTGTTTCCATTATGGTTTCTTCTTCAACATCTTGTGACGCAACCCTGACTAAGATGAACTTTACACCAAAACTTTGTTGCTGTGCCCCTCCCCTGTGCTACCAGCCCTGTGCCCCCAGCCCTGTGCTCCCAGACCTGCGGGGTTTGACTTCCACTGTCATGGTCTGAGAAGTGAAATCATCGGGGCGACACGTCGGAGGTTCCTTCAATTATTTCCAATTATCAGCCATCATCGCTGGGCAAGGTCGCTCCTAGGAATTCACGCGCGACGTAAACTCGTTAATATTTCATTGTAGTGTTCTACAACAAGGGAGGTGTGTGTGTGTCTGTGTCTGTGTCTGTGTGTCTGTGTGTCTGTGTCTGTGTGTCTGTGTCTGTGTGTCTGTGTGACAAGCGGCATTTATTTCAACGTGATGAAGGGCAGCAACATACTGTGGGTCAGAACCTGTTGCAAGGTCGTTAGGGGTTGAGTGGAATTACTTGAAAGTTTCGTTGATGAAATCTTCCTCAGTTTGACGCAAGTCATACAAGTTATCAATTCTTCATCTTTACCTGGAGCGAGTGTGCATCGTATTGTTGATTGAGGCTGGTGTCCACCACACAGCACCAGCTTCACCATTACAGGGAGACTGCCTGGTCCTCACGCCATCTTCACTGTTGAGATGTTATCTGCCGTTACCATGATAACGACCCCCTCACCTCTCCCATCATGTCAGCCTCAACATCAGTTGTCTCAGCAAAAGCTTTCGTTCGATTGACAGATTGTGGCGAGGAAAGTAGATATTTCTTTATTGTCCATTTAGTAAATACAGCATAACAGATAACAGACTCTTTACCAAAGATATCAATGTTGTCTCTTCAGAGTCAAATTTCTATGAAGAATGTAACGTGCGTTACTCCTGCGTTACCAAGTCTTAATATCTACATAAGACATGTACGATGTTAAGAAATTGTTACCAGACACTGCTGACGATCGACGCACACGTTAAGGTCTAGTGAGGTTGAGTAAATGATAACTTCTGTGGGAGATTGTGTGGTAACACACCACGCCTCTCTCTCTCTCTCTCTCTCTCTCTCTCTCTCTCTCTCTCTCTCTCTCTCTCTCTCTCTCTCTCTCTCTCTCTCTCTCTCTCTCTCTCTCTCTCTCTCTCTCTCTCTCTCATAGATAGATATTACAAGCACCTGTGAGCTGATCAGTCAGGAGAAACAGTGACCCGACCACACGAGTCTAGTAACAAGTGTAACGTTATCTTCTGGACATAATATGTGCAATGTACTGCACACCAACAACAGCGGCCACCGGCACACTGTGTGAGTAACGCTCCACCACCAGACCAGCCCACCCTGGCTCCTCCATGATGGGATGGGGGGGGGGGGCGTTAAGAGCCAGACTGCAATAGGTTCTGTGTGTGTGTGGGTTGGTGGGTGGGTGAGGGTACCAGGCGACTGTTATAAGAGATGGTCTCCCGTTTATCCTTTGCTATGAGGTTATCATACAGTATGGTAGAGCTCTCACTATACCAAGCTCTGCTCCTTCATAGGTCACCTGATGATGAGTGGTGTGAGTGGTGGGTAGGAAGGAGCCTTCTGTTATACTCTCCTGTTCTCTGTTTACATGGATGAGAAATTGACTAATCTATTACTCTCGCCAAACATACACCAAACATAGATAACCTGGCTTGTACAGATGCTACTCATGTTGACCCACATAACCACGACTCAATACTCATACACTTTCACACCCATTAGCAACACCCACACAACAATGAGCCACACCCCGG
The DNA here is from genome assembly GCF_036320965.1 of Panulirus ornatus. Classification (NCBI taxonomy): domain Eukaryota; kingdom Metazoa; phylum Arthropoda; class Malacostraca; order Decapoda; family Palinuridae; genus Panulirus; species Panulirus ornatus. Next base: position 29,799,500 of record NC_092271.1, on the reverse strand, counting down.
CATGAGACCACGAGAGCTTCACCTGGTATCGTGTCTCGCCCACAGAGTCGACCATGGAGGAGTGGCCGTGGGAGGAGGCGGTCTCCAGACCCGGCAACACTTCCTGGGAGGAGACCGGCAGCGCCTGGGAAGCCAGTTTCCACCAGCGGCAGGAGATAGCTCGCCGTCAGCAGGAGTGCCACGCCCTCCACGCTACCATGCCCACGCCAGACCCGTCTCTTGGTAAGTACTGACCTCGCTCTCAAGGTCACCAGGGCCTTGTTAGACTCTTCCCAGAGTCCTGACCTGACCACGCCCTCCAACACCCCTACCTCACTGGAGAAGCGCTCTGATAATCTGATTAATGCACAGCAACATTGCTCGATTATTGGATTACTCTAGATGCAAGACGTGGCATGTACGATTAATGCACAGCAACATTGCTCGATTATTGGATTACTCTAGATGCAAGACGTGGCATGTACGATTAATTGTTACCTCTTCCAATGATGATTTCTCATTAATCCCCAACGCAGCTAAAATCGATTAACTTCCATTTATATATATATATATATATATATATATATATATATATATATATATATATATATATATATATATATATATATATATATATATATATATATATATATATATATATACATACATATATGTGGGGATAGGGGAGAAAGAATACTTCCCACGTATTCCCTGCGTGTCGTAGAAGGCGACTAAAAGGGGAGGGAGCGGGGGGCTGGAAATCCTCCCCTCTCGTTTTTTTTTTTAATTTTCCAAAAGAAGGAACAGAGAAGGGGGCCAGGTGAGGATATTCCCTCAAAGGTCCAGTCCTATGTTCCTAACGCTAACTCGCTAACGCGGGAAATGGCGAATAGATTGAAATATGTATTTTATTTCATTTATCATACTTTGTCGCTGTCTTCCGCGTTAGTGAGGTAACGCAAGGAAACAGACGAAAAAATGGCCCA
>NC_092271.1:29703535-29793535 GCF_036320965.1 Panulirus ornatus | reverse complement strand
TGTCAGTGTTTACTGGGCCGTGAGTTCCTCCTCAATTCCAGTCAGAATTTGGTTTCGTTCATTCGAATTTATTGGATGTTGGTTCCTTCCCCTCTGGCGTTTACTCGTTTTCTGTTGGATGTAGATTTTTCTTCCCTAGTTCTACGCATCTCAAGATCAGAATACAAATGGTTCTGTAGAACACTTGGGTCCCTCACATTGTGGACGGGAGTGATCATACATACGGCCATACAGTGTTCATATCTTGCCGTCAACGCAGCTCAAGACACTTCTTGTGTCTGTCGATGTGTTTGTATTTACTTCATTTGCATAGGAATTTACCGGCGGAGTGAGTCGCCACTCTGTAGTAAGTGTAAGAGATTAAACTTTCGGGTAATTGTGTTAGTTCAACGTGTAGTCAAAATAGCTGTTCCCAGACTCACTAAACTCACACAGAATAATGTTGAATGATTCTACAGAGATTTTGTATATTAATGAAATTAATTAGAGTCTGTACGTGGAAGACTAACCACCACGCTGGAGGAGGGAAACAACGTTTCCCTTAATATGATATTAAGAACTTTCGTGATTACCATAAAGGTTTGTTTTGCTGTGGAGAACTGAGTAGTCCACCAGCTGTACGGCAGGTACCGCCACCACTGTATAAACTACATGTAACGTGTTTGCCTGTCCATCAACACTGTCGGGGCACGTTGTCTGTCCAGAGTGGGACATCCTGTGGGCTGACGAGTGTATCCAAGATAGATAAATGCAATATATGACTTAGAGGATTCCCTGTATTTTCGTATGCAATGCTGTTGGAAAAATGTACAACTTCTACATTAGCGTTGTTTATACATCAGAAAGAAATAGTGAAGCGACATCCTCATCACTAAATGTCGTGTCACTGCTACAGTCGTCCACTGCGGTGTATCGCATCCTACTTACGACAACACTTGAGCGGCTGGTGAGATCCTCCTCCACCCTCACGTCCCTGAGTGTCTCTAGCCCGGCCGTCTCCAGCGATGCTCTCACACTACGACAAATATTTGACTTATGAATGTAAAGAGAGGAGCAAGGTCTTTATGAGCACAGAGGGGGTCGTGTCTTGTGGTGCTGTGGGGGTCGTGTCTTGTGGTGCTGTGGGGGTCGTGTCTTGTGGTGCTGTGAGGGTCGTGTCTTGTGGTAGTGTAGGGTAGGGTACGGAACCTTTATATAATCAAGAATATACCCATAGATGGCACTGCCAGTTGACCACAATATCTGTTCATGTAGATATGATGGTACTGCCAGTTGACCACAATATCTGTTCATGTAGACATCATCAGGTGAGAGTAAGGCTGTATGTGCTGGGCGACTTCTCGCAGTCTGTCGATAGCGTCACCAGTCCATCCAACCCGTCCCTGCCACAGGTGGACGCTTCAGCGTACCCTGTGATATCATACTCTACACACAGGTCTGTTGTAATACACCATATAGGTAAGGCCATACACCATATAGGTAAGGCCATACACCATATAGGTAAGGCCATACATGCAGTGAAAGCCATACATGCAGTGAGAGTTGAATATGGTCTTAGAATTGTCTAAATCATCTATGGAATGTATCCATGTCTTAACGAGTATTGGTAACGTGTGATGTTGTCGGCCTTAATGACACTAGCAGTCGATAGGCCTAAAGCAGAAAGAACCACCCAACACGGTGACAGCTGCACGAAGTACACACACACACACACACACACACGTCTCTTGCTGTAACATATTTACTTGGCTGTTGGCTTATAGGTTTTAGGCAGTTTTGCAACATTATGTAATACAAGCAAGTGTTTTGTATCATAAGATCTTTTGTGTCATAAAATATAGATAGATGACAGAGTAAGATAACCTTGTAATAACGGAATACACTCAAATTTCGAGGCAAAGTTCCGTCGTACATCTGGCAATCAGTCATTGAAAAAAAAGATAAACAAATCCTGTAAACATTTGTGATGATGGCCATTCACTGCACGTCTGTCCTGAATATGTAATCTTAAAAAAGTGGCGACTGATCAACCAACCTGGTCGTTATAACGGATGGGTTGCAGTGGGAGGTCCCCAGTGTGTACCAGCTGATGTTGGTGTCAGATGGTCGTGGGGGGGGTCATCAATACAAACCAGCTGGTGGTGTTGTTGTCACTGGTTGTGAGGGTCATCAGCTGGTGGTGTTGTTGTCACTGGTTGTGAGGGTCATCAGCTGGTGGTGTTGTTGTCACTGGTTGTGAGGGTCATCAGCTGGTGGTGTTGTTGTCACTGGTTGTAAGGGTCATCAGCTGGTGGTGTTGTTGTCACTGGTTGTGAGGGTCATCAGCTGGTGGTGTTGTTGTCACTGGTTGTAAGGGTCATCAGCTGGTGGTGTTGGTGTCACTGGTTGTAAGGGTCATCAGCTGGTGGTGTTGTTGTCACTGGTTGTGAGGGTCATCAGCTGGTGGTGTTGTTGTCACTGGTTGTGAGGGTCATCAGCTGGTGGTGTTGTTGTCACTGGTTGTAAGGGTCATCAGCTGGTGGTGTTGGTGTCACTGGTTGTGAGGGTCATCAGCTGGTGGTGTTGTTGTCACTGGTTGTAAGGGTCATCAGCTGGTGGTGTTGTTGTCACTGGTTGTGAGGGTCATCAGCTGGTGGTGTTGTTGTCACTGGTTGTAAGGGTCATCAGCTGGTGGTGTTGTTGTCACTGGTTGTAAGGGTCATCAGCTGGTGGTGTTGTTGTCACTGGTTGTAAGGGTCATCAGCTGGTGGTGTTGTTGTCACTGGTTGTAAGGGTCATCAGCTGGTGGTGTTGTTGTCACTGGTTGTAAGGGTCATCAGCTGGTGGTGTTGTTGTCACTGGTTGTAAGGGTCATCAGCTGGTGGTGTTGTTGTCACTGGTTGTAAGGGTCATCAGCTGGTGGTGTTGTTGTCACTGGTTGTAAGGGTCATCAGCTGGTGGTGTTGTTGTCACTGGTTGTAAGGGTCATCAGCTGGTGGTGTTGTTGTCACTGGTTGTGAGGGTCATCAGCTGGTGGTGTTGTTGTCACTGGTTGTAAGGGTCATCAGCTGGTGGTGTTGTTGTCACTGGTTGTAAGGGTCATCAGCTGGTGGTGTTGGTGTCAGAGGTCGTGACTGGTATAACGCAGCAGAACGGGACTACTCGCTCAGCCAGCCAGCCAGCCAGCCTAGCCTGTTACTATGGCGACACAGTAGTCACTGTACGTACGTACCTAGCGACACAGTAGTCACTGTACGTACGTACCTAGCGACACAGTAGTCACTGTACGTACGTACCTAGCGACACAGTAGTCACTGTACGTACGTACCTAGCGACACAGTAGTCACTGTACGTACGTACCTAGCGACACAGTAGTCACTGTACGTACGTACCTAGCGACACAGTAGTCACTGTACGTACGTACCTAGCGACACAGTAGTCACTGTACGTACGTACCTAGCGACACAGTAGTCACTGTACGTACGTACCTAGCGACACAGTAGTCACTGTACGTACGTACCTAGCGACACAGTAGTCACTGTACGTACGTACCTAGCGACACAGTAGTCACTGTACGTACGTACCTAGCGACACAGTAGTCACTGTACGTACGTACCTAGCGACACAGTAGTCACTGTACGTACGTACCTAGCGACACAGTAGTCACTGTACGTACGTACCTAGCGACACAGTAGTCACTGTACGTACGTACCTAGCGTAGTGCTCAAGACGAACCATCACCTTCAAAATGAAAATGGTGAATAATACAGTGGACTGTGTGCGGTGGGGTGTGCCAGTGGTGGGGAAGGTCAGTGGTGTAGGAGATTGTCAATGATGGAGAGTGTCTGTGATGGCGACGACAAGTGGTGGAGAGAGGCAGTGGTGGATATTGCAAGTGGTGGAAACTGCCAGTGGTGGGGAGGGCCAGTGGTGGAGGATATTGTTAGTGATATTGAGCGTCAATAAAGGAGTGAACAAGTGGTGGAGAGCGCCTGTAGTGGGGAGAGGCAGTGGTGGAGATTGCTGGTGGTACAGACTACCAGTGGCAGGGGAGTGCTTGTGGTGGGGAGTGTAGGTGGAGGTGGGGGGAGAGGCCAGTGAATTGCATTACCAGAGGATAACAGATGCTCTGACATCCTGGACGCCAGTGACGTAAGCTGCTCCAGTGTTGGTCGCTGGACGTCCACACCACCTCGCGTCTAGTGTATGACCTGGAGCTGTGGGGCACCACACCAGGTCTCACCAGACTCACCCTCAGCGAGACGCCAGGTAAGAAGCTCCACGTTATAATGTTTCTGGAATATCAGTATGATGATGTGCACAAAAGTGACTCAGGATGAGATATTTATAGAAATCGTAATGTGAACCATGATACAAGACTCTGATAGGACATGACGAGGACCCCGCCATGCATGTTGACCAGGTACTTCATCTTACCATGAGGGTAGTGTACCTACCTGTCAGGCCCAAGACTCACTTCTTCAAAGCATCTAAAGATAATATCATAAACAAATGTATCAGAAGAGAGAAAGGATCGAAAAATTATATCAACATTTTACGAAAATATCACTATGGAAGAGTGTACTTAAGGCCTTGAGGTCAGCTGTACGTACGTACAATACGTCAAAAACTGTGAAGATTTTATTCATCAATGTCGAAAATACAAGAGTCATGCCACCAGGCACGTCCATCCCTCTGCACCTTACCTGAAGACCAAAGGTTTCCACACACGAAGGACAAGCTCACAACAGACCTTTAGTTTAGTCCTACAGAAATGATGATCCCACTGGTAGGAATGATCATCTACAGAATATGATGATCCCAGTGGTATCAATAATCATCTACAGAATATGATGATCCCAGTGGTATCAATAATCATCTACAGAATATGATGATCCCAGTGGTATCAATAATCATCTACATGATATGATGATCCCAGTGGTATCAATAATCATAAACAATATGATGATCCCAGTGGTATCAATAATCATCTACATGATATGATGATCCCAGTGGTATCAATAATCATCTACATGATATGATGATCCCAGTGGTATCAATAATCATCTACATGATATGATGATCCCAGTGGTATTCGACTACCAACACTGATCATGGTGTCGCTGCTAGCAGAGCGCTGGGGCTCACCTACGTCTGATGGCCGTACGTGGGACCTGCCCCGCCTGCACCCAACATGACATGACACGTCCCCCGAGACGTAACCAAACATCCTGTGCGACTACCACACTTGTGTGTCCTCACACAACTTTCCGCAGTAAACTAGATTTGTGGAGTTTGTAACTTTCTTGTGTACCCTCAACGTTGTGAACAAACGAAGATGATTACGAACAGGATATTGGAACTGACTCAAGTCTCATTAGAATATACTGGAGACCTTGTGAATGTTTCCGCCACACCTGAAATGTTGAAGTTGATGGTGGAGGCAGACAATGGGCCGTCAGCAGCCCGATACCTTCCTGCCATCATGATGGAGCGCGTCGTCACATGGAGACAAAGCGTCATGGTTTACCAATCGTGGACAACAGTGCCTGTGGCTTGTGTCATGAACTGAATCTGTCTGATTCTCTTTGTACAGCAAAGACTAGATGTTATGTTGGGCTAAAGGGTTTTCTCTGGTTGATTCCGCCACCCTTAAAAAATCGAGGGGGTTTTGGTGTGGGGGACTTTCCGTGCCAGGCTATACAATAGGGACGAGGTTATTCTTAACACATAACATCAGTTTCCCCCCCCCCCCAAACTTGGGGGAAAAAAGTGGGGGGGGGAGAAAAAAAAGGGAAAGGGGGGGGGGGGGGGAAAAAAGGAGGTTTAATGATGAAAAGGGAAATTAATGTTGAAAAGGATTATTGTTAAGTTAGGGAAAATGGAAGTGAAGGAAGTTTGAGTATAGGTTTGTTAGGATGGGGGTGTATGGGGTGGGGGAGGGGGGGGGGGGGGGGGAGGGGGTGATGTGTGTGTAGGTGGTGTATTGAATGAATAATTTGTAAGGGAAAGTAAATTATTGTTATGAGAGGTGGTTAAATAGTGGGAGGTAGTGTATAGAGTAGGAGGGGTATGGGGGTGTTAGTTTTAATATTTATGTTAATGTAAAGAGGGGGAGAAAGAGGGTGGGGGTATGTAAGAAGATGATGGGGTGAGGAAGGGGGATAAGTAGAGAGATGTGGAAATATATATTATTTTGTGGTGAGGAGAATATGTGGGAGTAGGGTGAGAGAGGGGGGGGGGTATATAGGGGTATTTAATTGAATAAGGTGTCTGAACGTGCCTGGTGATGATTTCGGGTGTTTGTGTGGTGTGTGTGTGTGTGTGTGTGTGTATGAATGTGGCTGTATATGAGTTTATGTGTGTATAATTGTGTCGTATGTGTTTGTGCCTCTATAAACGTTTGTATGTGTGTGTAGATATGTATCAGTAAATGAATATGTCAGACAGCTTAACTACGCACCAGACACAATTTGAGCCAATCTTCTTCATCGTTAGTCTTAACAGCTGTTAACTATGTAGTGCTTTCTTCTGTTCGTATGTGTACACAATCATGCCTCTCGATCGTATCTTAACAACATGTGTCTCCAAATTGCTTTTAGGTTCGAGACTGAATGATTCATACACGTTGTTCAAAATAACCAAAAGCTATTTTTTCGCGTGAACAAAAATACCGAGACTCAGATATTCCTTTTCTAAATCATCAGCAAAAGATCGTTAGTTTCTTTAAACACAAACGTACTGATAAGGTGATGAGATGAACGTAACATTACTGAATATCTTAATCCACTTAACATCGGGTGACCTGAATGAAAGAAGCATATTTCTTAAAAGAATCATATATATATATATATATATATATATATATATATATATATATATATATATATATATATATATATATATATATATATATATATATATATATATATATATATCGTTTATTTATATTTACTATACTTAATCGCTGTTTCCCTCGTCAGCGAGGTAGCGCAAGGTAACAGACGAAGAATTGCCCAACCACACACACACACACACACACACACACACACACACACACACACACACACACACACATATATATATATATATATATATATATATATATATATATATATATATATATATATATTCCCTGGGGATAGGGGAGAAAGAATACTTCCCACGTATTCCCTGCGTGTCGTAGAAGGCGACTAAAAGGGAAGGGAGCGGGGGGCTGGAAATCCTCCCCTCTCGTTTTTTTTTTTTTTTTTTTATTTTCCAAAAGATGGAACAGAGAAGAGGGCCAGGTGAGGATATTCCCTCAAAGGCCCAGTCCTCTGTTCTTAACGCTACCTCGCTGTCGCGGGAAATGGCGAATAGTATGAAAAAAAAAAAAAAAAAAAGATATATATATATATATATATATATATATATATATATATATATATATATATATATATATATATATATATATATATATACATAAACTCCCATACACACACATATACATACGTATACATATCGACATACACATACATATACATACGCAGACACATACATATAAACACAGGTACACATATATATGTACATGTATATATTCATACTTGCTGCCTTCATCCATTCTCGTCGCTACCCGAAAACACAGCTCCCTATCCACATCCAGGCGCCACAGACCTTTCCATGGTTTACCCTAGTCGCTTCATATGCCCTGGTTCAGTCCACTAACAACACATCGACCCCGGTATACCACATAGTTCCAATTCACTCCATTCATTGCACGTCTTTCACCCTCCTTTGTATGTTCAGGCCCCGATCGCTCAAAGTCCCTTAACTAAGCTAGAACTGCCTATCCACCACTACCTAAGGGAGGCACCAGTAGGGCACCTGTGGACCGGTAACGTATGCTCATATGGTAAGCCCAGGGTTATGATAACTGCACAATGTTCGCTGAGAAACCATAGTCCAACATGATAATGGTGACCCTGGCGAGCCTTCTCAGGCACCGTCTTATTTTCATGAGACTTGTGTTATGTATAATACAGAGCGCGAGCTGCCAGAATACTAGTTCAAGTTCGGGTATCGTCAGGGGTGCGAACACCTGAACATCTTGCATTCACTTGAACTTTTGAACCGCCTGAGGTTTCGCCTCATTATCTGTGGGGAACCAATGGATTCCAAGCTTTTGAAAAGGATCTTGCGTGGGTTGGATAATGAATTCCAATCCTCTATCAGTCTGTGGATGTTGGAGAGTTCATTATTTTTATATCATTCTAAACATTTTCGTAAGCATTTCCCGTTTTCTTTTTAAAGGACTAACTCGTACATTTTACTGATGGCATAGAAGTTTTGTATATATATATATATATATATATATATATATATATATATATATATATATATATATATATATATATATATATATAATTTTTTTTTCTTTTTTTTTTTTGCTTTCTCGCTATCTCCCGCGTTTGCGAGGTAGCGCAAGGAAACAGACGAAAGAAATGGCCCAACCCACCCCCATACACATGTATATACATACGTCCACACACGCAAATATACATACCTACACAGTTTTCCATGGTTTACCCCAGACGCTTCACATGCCTTGATTCAATCCACTGACAGCACGTCAACCCCGGTATACCACATCGCTCCAATTCACTCTATTCCTTATATATATATATATATATATATATATATATATATATATATATATATATATATATATATATATATATATATATATATATATATATATATATTCAGTGGGAGAGGCGGTGTAGAGCGAGGCTGGAGAACCATGTAGTTTGAACAGGAGTGATCGAGTAAAAGTTGTGTCATGTCTGAGAAGTTTTATAATGTTGACGCCCGGCCTGGGGTTATAGAGCCGCTACTGAACGCTGAGTTGCTGCCTGGCTTGCCCCACGCCATCTCAGGCGTTCAGAGAAAGATCATATTTTTCCAGAAATACATCGAAGGACTAGGAGAGAGAGAGAGAGAGAGAGAGAGAGAGAGAGAGAGAGAGAGAGAGAGAGAGAGAGAGAGAGAGAGAGAGAGACGGGTCAAAACAGAAACAAGCGAAGCACAGAAGAAACTCAGCAGTTAAGCAGGCAGTGAACGTGGCATTTGGGTCGTGCCTCGCTCACCTCATGCAAAGGTCAGGCAAGGATCATGCATTTCCTGATTTACATCAGTCATGTAAACAGAAAAATCATGAAGACATAAACAAGGTTAAGGATGTGAAAGCAAGCCATGAACTGTCTCTCTCCCTGTGGAGCACCATACCTGACCTCCTCATGTGGCTATGGAGTACCTCTCTCACTCCACACGTACGTGCGTACATGTTGAGCAGGAGGTTAGGTGAGTGTTGACGGAGAGGAAGGATCCGGCTCGGCTCCTGCTGGTGTCGATGGAAAGGAAGGATCCAGCCCTTGTTCCTACTGTGGCATCCTCCTGCCTCTCATGTTTCTACCCTGCCACTCCCCGCCCAGCGTACTAACGCAGGAGGACGTTCTGGCCGATATAGTGCCGCCTCCATGCCGACGAATGATCTCATATTTCCACTTTTATAGGGCGTCACTGGCTCTCTCCTGGGCTGGTGATTCTAAACGGCAGGAAGTGTTTATAACCTGTTAGTTATGGTGATGAACTGACAGTTTTATGCTGTGATGCGTCCGTGAGGTACAGTGTATGGTGCGCGTCCCTCCCACATTCCCTAACAGTGGTCAACAACATAGAGAGTCCCTGAACAATTTTTGGTACAGCTGGAAGCGTTAAGACTCACCAGCTACGAATGAGACAGAAAAATAAAAACAAACATAAACCAGTTTACATCTGTATCTCTAGGAACTACGAAATGGAACGGCATTGTGATGGAAGGATAACCAATACGTCAGCAGAAGTACTGTAAAATATGAAGTTCTACACATCCTTACACGGTCTTACACAGTCCCACACAGTCCTACACAGTCCCACACAGTCCTACATATCCCTACACAGTCCTACACAGTCCTACACATCCCTACACAGTCCTACACAATCCTACACAGTCCTACACATCCCTACACATCCCTACACATCCCTACACATCCCTACACAGTCCTACACAGGTTTGGTAACCATACCATGTAATGAGAGTTGCCTCAGGTAAAGCAGCACTGACAAGCTTTTACAGCACCTGGCACCTGGCACTCTGCTTGCCTTTACATGTGGTTGGTGCAGAGATGCGAGATGTAATGTCACTATCCATCTTGAATATATGTAAGCAAGAAGTGAAAACTGAAGACCAGTATTTACGACTTAACCTTCAACTGCTTATACAAGACGGATGATGATAGATGTGACAGTAGATAGAAGACCAGGAGGGCGGGCAGACTGTGGACACCCTTATGATTAGGTCAGCAACACACACATGAAACACACTTGGTTCCTACGGTGATTCCACGTTCAGGTAAAAGCTCCAGTTATCCAGCGTTATACACGATGGACAGCTCTTAGTGCAGTTTATCTGCGTCCCTTACTAAACCACTGAATATACTTCACCAGCAAACTGCTCATACGCCTCCGTCGGCCTTGTATCATTATAGAAATTCATCATTGAAGTGTGTTTATGTAAATAATTCGTAGGACGTTGGTCACGTATGTCACCAGTCGGGCCGTGAACACCTGCTCTGCGCCAAGCACCCGCCTGAAGGAGATGGTAAGGAAACTTCTCAGCAACAAGTCGTGCCATCACACGGCTCCAATGTCTCAGAGGGCGCGGCTGCCACGTCTGAAAAGCAATATCCTTCGACCTGCACCTCGGAAGGACCACCTCCACGGATGCCATTACCAGGTCAGCACCAGAGACAAAGTAAATTTTCGAATTTCAAATTCCACTGGAGTCTGGTGTGTTCAGCAGGCACGCACACCAGCCAGCACGTGCAGGCGCACCTAGTGTCAATGTCATCCTACACGCAACGCGCGGAGCTGTTGAATTCAACGTCGACTGCTGAACCTCAGGCATTACACGACGACAGCTTATCCCAAGCCCAGAGCACACGTACAGCAGACACACGCACACGTACAGCAGACACACGCACACGTACAGCAGACACACACACGTACAACAGACACACACACACGTACAGCAGACACACGCACACGTACAGCAGACACATGCACACGTAGAGCAGACACATGCACACGTAGAGCAGACACATGCACACGTACAGCAGACACACGCACACGTACAACAGACACACACACGTACAGCAGACACACGCACACGTACAGCAGACACACGCACACGTACAACAGACACACGCACACGTACAGCAGACACACGCACACGTACAACAGACACACGCACACGTACAGCAGACACACGCACACGTACAACAGACACACACACGTACAGCAGACACACGCACACGTACAGCAGACACACGCACACGTACAGCAGACACACTCACACGTACAGCAGACACACACACGTACAGCAGACACACGCACACGTACAGCAGACACACACACGTACAGCAGACACACGCACACGTACAACAGACACACGCACACGTACAGCAGACACACGCACACGTACAGCAGACACACGCACACGTACAGCAGACACACGCACACGTACAGCAGACACACACACGTACAGCAGACACACGCACACGTACAGCAGACACACGCACACGTACAGCAGACACACGCACACGTACAGCAGACACATGCACACGTACAGCAGACACACGCACACGTACAGCAGACACACGCACACGTACAGCAGAAACACGCACACGTACAACAGACACACACACGTACAGCAGACACACGCACACGTACAGCAGACACACGCACACGTACAGCAGACACACGCACACGTGCAACAGACACATACACACGTACAGCAGACACGCGCACACACACCAGGTGCTGTACATATCATGACAACAAACAACCTGTTCTATATACCAGCTACCACGCCACCTACACACCAGCTACCACGCCACCCACACACCAACTACCACGCCACCCACACACCAACTTCCATGCCACCCACACACCAACTACCACCCCACCCACACACCAGCTACCATGCCACTCATACACTAACTTCCACGCCACCCATTGTAGGCGTCAGCCTACGCGCCACTAACCCCGCCCTTCCCTTTACTGTAAAGGTCCTTCTCCCTGCGTTAGTCTTGCCTCGCATCCTCACCTCTCCACCCTCCACATCCTCACCTCTCCACCCTCCACACCCTCACCTCTCCACCCTCCACACCCTCACCCCTCCACCCTCCACATCCTCACCTCTCCACCCCCCACATCTTCACCTCTCCACCTTCTACATCCTCACCTCTCCACCCTCCACATCCTCACCTTTCCACCCTCCACATCCTCACCTCTCACCCTCCACATCCTCACCTCTCCACCCTCCACATCCTCACCTTTCCACCCTCCACATCCTCACCTCTCCACCCTCCACATCCTTACCTCTTTACCCTCCACATGCTCACCTCTCCACCCTCCACATCCTCACCTCTCCACCCTCCACACCCTCACCATTCTTCGCTACCGTGTCATCACAAAATCCACGCCATACAGCTCCACAACCTATATGTCTTCCCACCCTCCGCCAACCTCCACGTCCCGAGGCCAAGCTCCACATCCGCCACGCCACACTCCGCAACATCCTTCCAGGTAAAGCTCCAGACCGGGTACGTGCGTCAATGCTGCTCATTGAGGGAGTAGCGGGTGTGTGAACCTTCGACATGGACATAGAGGGGCCCGTACATCATGAACCGGGTGCAAGTGTTCCCCAGAGAAGGAGGAGAAAGCCTTTGTGATGCCTCTGATAAAACCTTTTTGATTTTTCGTTTAGTCTTGAGATGGGCTAAGAGGAGCCTCTCTCTCTAGGTAGGGCTGAGAGGCGCCTCGCCCAAGGTGTGTTCACCAGACCAGCCACATCCACCTGGCCAACACTAGACCACTCGAACTTGCTTGAGTACCTGAGAGGAAGATGAGAGATGTGTATGTAACCTTACGCTCTATGGATGACATGACCGATCAGGAAATGGTTACATCCAGTCACAGATCATGATCTTACACTGCTCGACGTCCTTACATCGCTGGACGTTCGTGGAGTGATCTAGGAGCGGAGGTGGTGGTGGTGGTCATCCCTGGAAGGGTCATTTTCTTGCTCTCGTATTTCACATTTTATGGTGTGGCGATAGTGAGGACAACGAGGGGCAAGTGTGTGGGTAGAGGGGAGGAACACAGCGCGCGTTGAGAAGGGATAGGATTGAGTGCGTGGGTTGATGAGAGGAAATAGAGTACGTTGGTTGAATGGGAGGGATAGAGTACGTGAGTATTGGGGGAAGGATAGGGTGCGTGGATAGAGTGGGAAAGATAAAGTGCGTGGATAGAGGGAATGATTGAATTATGATATTAAGGAATACATAGAGTTAGGAAGGAAATAATGGTGTGTGTGTGTGTGTGTGTGTGTGTGTGTGTGTGTGTGTGTGTGTGTGTGTGTGTGTGTGCGTGAGTGAGTGGGTGTGTGTATGTATGCGTGTGTGTGTGTGAGTGAGTGGGTGTGTGTATGTATGCGTGTGTGTGTGTGAGTGGGTGTGTGTATGTGTGTGTGTGTGAGTGTGTGTGTGTGTGTGTGTGTGTGTGAGTGGGTGTGTGTATGTGTGTGTGTGTGAGTGGGTGTGTGTATGTGTGTGTGTGTGAGTGGGTGTGTGTATGTGTGTGTGGGTGGGTGGGTGGCAGCGTAAGGTACACGGCTGAGTGCATGGGTGGTGCGGGTAATGGTAGCAGGGTGGCGTGTGGTAGAGTCATGGTGGAGGGTTGGTGGAGTAGCAAGATGTACTCATAATGGGTCACCACTGATCAACAAGTTGACACGTTATTTATTTCTTCTGTTGTTGTACCATCCAGACCTCACTATTGTTGTACCATCCAGACCTCACTATTGTTGTACCATCCAGACCTCACTATTGTTGTACCATCCAGACCTCACTATTGTTGTACCATCCAGACCTCACTATTGTTGTACCACACCAACCTCCCTACAATTGCTACTACACAAGCACCACCACGTCTTACATCTATGCTACGTATATCTGCCCTAAGAGCAAAACACGTGTTTCTGGTCATTGTATAGAAGGGTGACCATGCAATGTAACATCTAGCCTCTCGCCTACCATCATATATGGGGTACTGTCCCCATATGGTCACCCCTATCCTCTCTTAGGTCCCCGACTGCCCTCCCTTGGGTTTCAGCTGGTCCCCCGTGCCCTCTCTGGGATTCCCAGCTGATCGATACTATCCTCTTTGGGGCATCCAGCTGGTCGACCCTGCCTCCTCTGGGCCTCCACCCAGTCCTGTGTGCCCCTTCTTGGGTCACCAGCTGTGAGTACTATCGTATAACAAACTTCCTCAAGTCTGGCTTCACTACACAACCAACCAACTGTATCTGTAGCAAGGGCGACCATACTACGATACTGTGTTCAAGTGTAGCAAAAACACAATATGTTGCTGAGTGTGTTGGTGTTGGGAAGCTGCGTCCAGCGGCCTCTCTCCTGACACCACTCTTCTCTGCCGGCGTATAGCCCAATAACATTGTAGTGCAGGACACTGTGGTAAGATGGTATAGCAAGGTGACGGCAGATAGTGGGGGGACGGGTAGTGTGTGACGGACGAGCGTCACCACACTCCCATGTGCGGCCAGGCCACACCGGAAGCACTTCCATCATTCTAAATAAGGTTCATTGGCGGGCATCCAGGTCAGTGGCGGCTGATGGCAGAGATGGGAGAGTCTGCCAGTGAGAAGAGTGACTGAGTGACGGATATGGGAGAGTGGGAGATGGGGGTGTCAGTTAAGGGTGTGAGAGAATGAAGAGATGCGACGAGAGGAGGCGGACCAGTGTGGTGAGGGTATACCGCAACCCATGACCCCTGCGTCTGGCATCACTTCTGCTTAGCACTAGGTCACCTGGCTCATGAAGGCCTCACCTCTGGCCACTACCAGGTCACCTGGCTCATGAGTGGCTACTGTCTCCATCTACTGGTGTACCAACTATAATGTTTATTTACAAGACTATACTTTTATATACTATCATCAAAGAAAACTTTTCACTAATGTGTTCCAGGAAAAAGTTTCAACTTCGTCATACTCTGATGGAACAATAGCTAATGTTTCTGTTACTAAAAAAGAATATGGTCGAAAATTCTCTTTCATTCCACATCCAAATTATAAACACAGCTGCATGTTGACATACTGTGAAGCTTGAGGATGATTAGAAAAAAAAAGTGTTAAAAAATAAGAGGATGAAAATGTGCCACCGGATCAAAAGGCGTCATTTAGATGTTATCACGGCAGAGAAGACGAGAGCACAGGTGCCCCTCTGGGCCAGGACGACCCGTCTGCCTTCCTGTGGACAAGACGTCAAGAGTCAGGAGATGGGGTTATGAGAGGTCACACAGGGAGATGACGGACCCGTTACAGACGGCACGGAGGGCGAGGTCAGGCAGCAGGAGGACTGGTGTTCCGCTGACAACAAGCGATGAACCACGTCTCGAAAGCAGGAAGGACAAACCAACATGAACTCTGACCCAGTCACGACCCTCATCAAGATAACACTCGCTACTTCCATGGAAAACATTTACCAGAAAGTGAAAAAATTTCTTAAAGAATTAGGATGAAAAAGAAGAGTTAGTCATCGATAGCCTGAACAATAACACCTTTATGAACATGTTCAGTTTAGTCCCGGCAACATATCTCATCTGAGGAACTCTACCACAGTTCAATCTTACCCTCATCCTCCACCCCAGAAGTTTCGGAACAATTTTCTCACAGTTCTCTTTCACTGACTCCGGCAGCATGATGTTGAGGGAGTATGATTGTGAGGAGTATGATGGTGAGTGAGTGACCAGCGGTGACTAGGATCATTTGTGTTATTAGAAATGCATGTGTTCAATGAACATCTTGACTTCCATAGACATGATGATATTTGTGAGGGTTGGCTGAACAGTATGATGTTGGTCTTCACTGTATTACCTCATGCCAGGGGAACCACAGTAGACCAGAGAAGGAAATCCCAGCGAAACGGACGGCATGGTGGGAGACGGACAGGAAGCTGGTCATCACTGGTTACTGATGTGCCGCCATCACAACCTCCAGGTGTTGATGTGCCGCCATCACAACCTCCAGGTGTTGATGTGCCGCCATCACAACCTCCAGGTGTTGATGTAGCGCCATCGTAACAGGTGACACAACCTCCAGCAGCTGCTTCCCCTGCCTGCCACGGTACTACCATGAGACACATGGTATAATCTGGTCCCACAGCCACTGCCTCCACTACCTGGTGCCCAGACAAGGTCAGCCCCTCCCCCTACCCTCAACCCACGTCCCTCAATAAGTTCGAGGGTTGTGACAGGACTACTGAAAACCATTGGTTTTGGCGAACACTCTGCAAGCTTTCATGTTGACACATTATCCACCACTGTACCATGAGAAAGAACCATACAAGTAGTTAAGACGAGGGGTCCGTAACAATAATGGTCTGTCTCCCCGACCATTAGGACGGAGAGACAGTGAGAAAGACCACGGTGGCCTCGCTGCTCAACATGTTGATATCTACTCATTTATTACTTCTTCAGCTGCCAGCCAGTCAGTCACCAGAACTTCACTCACAGATGAGGGAAACGGGTTCTTCTCTCACACTCCTTACCATCCGCCAGTAGCCTCCCTTGTCGGGGGTTTACTCATTCCCCCACACACCCTCATCCCTGCCTAACCTCACGTCTGGAGATCATATGAGAGAAAATTCCATTTTGTGAGAAGATCCTTTTCAGTTAGGTGTTCGTCGCCGACTGCTCCCATGCTGCACATACTTCCATTGTTTCTTATAGGCCCACACAAGGACACTCTCCCGCCACGTCTGCAGTAAGAACTTACATGATTATGTGTTGTATTTGTTATGATATGATGATACCTTGTGATGTAGTATGTGACGCTCGTGGTGTCACACTTATCATGTTCACAGTGACTCGTTATCCTTAACTTATCAACACAGCTGGAATACTCCAAACATTTCACAACACTGGTTCCACTTGTAGTGTCCCTGGGCTCGTCTGCATCTACCGCAGGGGAATGGATGATGAGCGCCGGTATTAACCTGAAGGGCGAAAGGCAGTCGGGAAGAACGGGCTAGGAACCTGAGGGAGGGGATGGGGAGCGGACGTCTACAGAGAGGAGGATGAGAGGAAATTTGGTCTCATTATTAAGACTGTAAAGGCCCTGAGCTAGGGTAGTGCAGGCCCTGAGCTAGGGTAGTGCAGGCCCTGAGCTGGGGCAGTGCAGGCCCTGAGCTGGGGTAGTGCAGGCCCTGAGCTGGGGTAGTGCAGGCCCTGAGCTGGGGTAGTGCAGGCCCTGAGCTGGGGTAGTGCAGGCCCCGCGGGGCGAACCTTTACATGACGGCCTGAGGTGGTTCACCATGAGACTGGCCACACACACAACGTATTTCCCTCTTACGTCCAGTCCTCTGTTCGCGTCAACGAGGTGGCGTTGAGAACAGAGGACTGAGCCTTAGAGGGAAAATCCTCACTTGGCCACCTACTCTGTTCCTTCTTTTGGAAAAATAAAAACTGGAGGGGAGGATTTCCAGCCCCCGCTCCCTCCCTTTATAGTCTCCTTTTACGACACACAGGAAATACGTTGTGTGTGTGGCCAGTCTCATAGTGAACCACCTCAGGCCGTCATATATCATCCCTGGGATGTGGGGGAAACAAACTTACTAGGAGATATCTTAACCTCTAAGACAATTTGGTTTAGGTATTTAGATGATGTTCTTTTTCTTTGGCCAACAAACAAAAATTCTACAAACATTTTTACTTTTACTTAACAGTGTAGCACCTTCCATCAACTTTACAGTGGATATGGAAAATGAATGTATGTCATTTCTAGACGGCGTTATCCATAGGGATAGAAACATGTTTATACTCCCCTACCCTGTGTACTGAGTAACCTGCTCCCCTGCCCTGTGTACGGAGTAACCTGCTCCCCTGCCCTGTGTACGGAGTAACCTGCTCCCCTGCCCTGTGTACGGAGTAACCTGCTCCCCTGCCCTGTGTACGGAGTAACCTGCTCCCCTGCCCTGTGTACGGAGTAACCTGCTCCCCTGCCCTGTGTACGGAGTAACCTGCTCCCCTGCCCTGTGTACGGAGTAAGATGTATCACTTAATATTTCGCCATCATGAATCGTTCATAACTCAGAGGACCTTCGGAAAAGTGACCAGATCTTCACTGTCCATCTTGGTAATTTGTGATGGACGACAACACGGCTGATGAGTCTTTCGTTCCCTCTCATTAACGTGTGATGGACACCACATTATTAGACCTCACGTATCGCGCGCCTGTTATGACCTCGTCAGACCTGATATACGTATTTTATAAAACAATCTATTTGGAAATTACCAAAAATTTAATGTAAAAAAGAAGAGAGTTCTGTGTTTGGATCTGCAAGCGTTGTTGCCATAGGTCGTGTCCTGGCGACCGTATGGCAACAGTTCTTGATGACTGGTAGTGAAGAGGGGAGTGGCCGAGCCTCCCTCATTAGCAACGTGTGGGAAGACCAACCACTGTGAGGGAGGGCCGCTGGGGACTGTGAAGCTGATGTGAGCATTGGATGACCCCAGCCAGAGGGTGATGGATCGGGGGGACAGATGACGAGGGAAGTGGTTCAGCAAGATGGAGGACAACAGAGAGAGGGAACAAATGGAATTTCAAAATTAAGGAGAGTATGACAGATAATATGAGAGAGAGAAATAAGTATGGAAGGGCGAAGATGTGTGGGAGAGTATAGTGAGAGAGAGGACAGGTGTGGGAGAGTATAGTGGGAGAGAGGACAGGTTTGAGAAAGAATAGTGGGAGAGAGGACAGGTGTGGTAGAGAGAGTGATTGAGAGAAATATTAGTGAAAAGGGAAGACACTAGAAAGTGTAAGGAGAAAGATCGCGAAAGATGTGTGAATTCTGGGGCCAAGAGAAGGATGAGACGAGAGATAATGGACACAAGAGAACTATTATCATCATCATCATCGCATCATCATCATCATGTGTAGTTACTGTGGGTCAGTGTGCAGCAGGTGAGAGACACGTCACGTCAGGAGACACCAAGAGACGGTCACTCTCACCCCGCTCACCACCGACGACACACGGCTGGTGTGGAGGACCAGAGGTGGCCACGAGTGATCACATCCTCTCCTCTGGTTATTTATAACACCAACGAACATGTGTCTGTCACAGGCTTGGCTCCCCGTCAGGCGACTGGGCCACCTCCCGCCCCACCCAAAGGCACCCGTCCAGTCACACCTACAGCAGCATCTCCGTCAGGACAACTTACCTCCCACAGGTCTCAGGGGCTGCTTTATACTGCCTCCTGCTCTGGTGAACTCCTGTAGGTTACTGATGGTTGTGGTTGAGTTGGTGTGGTTGTGGTGGTGGATATCATGATGACGTGAATGTAGGGACCGTTGTGTGACAGATGTATGAGTTATAATGACTGTACTAGGAAGGGTTGTATAGCTGATTGTAGCTATGAATGAGGCGGTTTATGGTGGCGATGACTCTGGTGGCTGGTGGGGATATCAGCGGGTGGTGATGGTGGCTAGTGGTGGTGGTGGTGATGGTGGCCGGGGTGACTGCTGGAGATGGGTAGATGACCAGAGAATGACCAACATCCTCACCTCCGAACTGTCTTACTATACCCAGTACAGCACAACATAACCCTGTGATGGGCCGTAACCCATCAACCTCTGATGGGTCGTAACCCATCCACCTTTGATGGGTCGTAACCCATCCACCTTTGATGGGCCATCAGCATGTGATGGGTCACATATTGTCTCCAGCGAAAGCACGTTGACCTGTGTGGGAAAAGCTAAAACGTGAGGTGTGTGTTGATAATGTAAGGGTCATCCAGCTGGCTGGGGGAGCAACATCTGGGTCACAACAAACTGGTATTGTTAACATCATCCAGGTTGAATATTACCAATTCAGAGATGTTAATCTTTGTGTTGGTTTATGATACACAAAGACGTGCGCTTGCGCACCGCTCACAAACATTCACGTATACGCAACACAACACGAAGCCTGTACTCACGTCAGAGGAAATATGCCACAGGAAATTTACACTGTTCATACTCTTACACACACACACACACACACACAACGTCGACAACAATCATATGTCTGACATACATTGTCAAACTATGCTCTACATAGTATAGTCAGATGAGAGGCGACTAACATTACCTAAATCTCGTACATCTCCGTCTCATCTGTAGGATCTATCAACAGACGACAAGAACAGCAATGGCCCAGCTATGCCAGACTATCCCACTCCCCCAATTCGACTATCATCACCCCGCGCCAGAATGGACACATTCTTGCTGATAAATACTCTAATCACTCCCGACTTAATCATTTTTAGCAATACTTTCAAACGCCAGGTAGGATGATGCTGGTCTGTGTAAACGTCTGGACACAGAAGTGGGAGGGGGGAGCCTCAGTACATGGTCCTTGATGGCAACTTATGATTTAAGTGTTTATAACGACCCAACTGTTCTTTATGTTCGTGTCTTTATTCCACGTACCCTGAGACCCGTGTCCTTGTTACCAACTCAGGGGTCAGTGTCCTCGACCTACAACCTCCTCTCAGACCAAATGATATATTAGTGATGTTCTTTCCTCACCAGCAACTCGCTGGGATGTAGAACAAAAATGTGTGACGCTGACAACCATCAGGAAAATATTCTCATGCCGGGTGCAATCGTTCGCCAGCAACCAACACGTCCCTCACCTTAGCTGCTGGAATCATACGTCAGACATGTCCTCGTTCCCCAACCTCTGCCGGCGAAATAGTTTGCTGCCTTCACATTCCATGTGTGGACCTGGAGAGTGTCAGTGGCGACATTACGCATCTACAGAGGTGACCCAAGAACTTTATGACTGGTTCACTGGAAACTACATTTTTGCCACTGGTGATTGAGAGCCATGAAAATCATCTTGCTTTCATCAAAGCAATACGAAAGTCGTGGGAGTTAGATGGCCTTTCACGTCGCTTACCGTATCGCCCATCCAGCCAGTGCTGTGACAGTGAACAACGACCCACCATAGCTGAAGTTGCAGGTGTTTCGGTTCCTCAGGTAAGGTTACTTGAAGTACATTTCCTAGTGGTCGCTACAGTTCTCTCGTAACTTTAGTGTACATATTCGTGTAAAACATCAAAATTACATTTCCGATGGTGTGTAATTACCTACTTGTCCTGTACGAGAAGAGAGTTTTACACTCGTGGGGCACCATCTCTGGTGAGTGTGTGTGTGTGTGTGTGTGTGATGCTCCGTCTACACCCTTTCTAAAATTAATCTACCTTAAAGATGGGTTAAGGCGATGATGTTTTATACTGGGTGCAACATACGGTTAGCATATGTCTGCAGTATGGCTCGTACGTCGTTAGATAGTTCGGTGATCAGCATGTGCCAATGTCCGGTGTATGTATGGTGACCGTTGTGTGGGGCTTCACTTGCATGGTATGACATTTGAGGCAAATGTCAGGTCGGCCTGACTGACTGGATGGCACGGGGGCCCGGCCGGCCTCCCAGTCACCACCACCGCATTGAAGGCCAGAATTTAATATTGTTATGCTTTTGCTCTTTAGGCTTCATATATATATATATATATATATATATATATATATATATATATATATATATATATATATATATATATATATATGAAATATTGGGAAGGCAACAAGGTGTGGAGGGAGCCGGGTCTGAAATCCTCCCCTCCTGTATTCTTACTTTCCTGAAGAATTGACGGAGGAAGGAGGCAGCCGATGATTTTTTCCAAGGCCTGTTCGCCTGTTCCATACGCTACCTCACTTAGGTGGGAAATTGCAAACAAGTATGAAAGAAATTTGTTTTATCACTTTTTTATTTACCTCTACATGTGTTTATGAAGTTACTTGTACGTCTCCATAAAGTTTGTGAAGCCACAAAGCATACGTCATCTTGTTGTCGAAACCATAAAGCACGATAAAGGCAGTCCTCTGCCTGCGTGCGCAGACATGACGAGGAAGTTGCCACACGCAGGTGTCGACCTTCATACACGATTACCAATAATGATTCGTCCATTTTCTTGGCTGTCGAGTTATCGCTGGCTGCTGTGTAGAAATGATTTGAGGAACACATCTTACTGTTGAGCGAAAATGGTGTGCTGGTACTATGAAGGTATGGAGAGAGAACATGGGGTTGTGAATGGTTCAACCACTGAAGGCTGCCGTTCAGAATGGTGGGCAGAGGGATTATATCGGCCAGAGAGGAAGACTATGATACTTGGTACGACGATACCTGGTGTGGTGTCCCGCATAGTCATTCCTCATGCGGTCAAATTTGCCGTCTGGTCTGGCCCCACACTGACCCCCCGTCTGTCCTCACGGACCTCGTCGTCCTAGGCTTGAGGACGTCCGTGAGGGCCTCGGATATATTAGGTAAGATTCTTCGTCATTACAACTTGACATGAGTGTGAGTCATGCACTCACACGTCTCATAATTATATATCGGGCCTCATACATTCTGGGGGAGGACCATGCTTGTAGGAGGGTCGTGAATGGAGGTAGAGAGTGGGAAGTGTGGACGTCTGGCTGAGACGCCTTCAGCAGTTTGTGTTTCTCCTCAAGTGTTTCATGTAGTTTTTTTACACTAATGAGAAATTCTGTGGTGGGAGAGGCGCGCGGGGGGGGGAGAAATTAATCTAAGAACTTGTGATAAACATCATGTGCTCTTGATACGAGGGAAAACGTGATGTCCCAACAAAAAATTTTCACACAGGAACATTATCGTGCACTAGGCACCGGTGATGAGCCAAGGTAGGGGCAGGACACCCCTCTGGCTGGTCTACACCAACCACAACGCACGAGACAACGAAACACTTCTTATGTAGTTAAGGTTAAACATCACTTAGGTAAACTCAGGTTTCCCATCTCACTTCAGGAACCACTTAGCCAAACCCAAATCTTCGCGCACCTTGTTTCTGGAGCCTTTTTACTAAATTTGCTTCTTGGTTGCCTTAGTTCTGGGTCGACACGGATAAATTTGCCCCAACATGCACTCTGCTCAGGAACCACTCAGGTAAAGGCGTCTGGCTACGTCACGCGCACACCTTCCTCAGACGAAGACTGAGGCTGCCACCAGGTACATACACCTTGCCAGGCAGCACTGCCTGTATTGTCTGATGCTAACGTGTTCAGCACGACGGGACGATCCTTCAGTTATATAGAGCGACTTTTGGCCTAAGATCACGCCATTATACCATGTGACTGCCGACGTGCTCGAGGGCCCCTGGTCACTCTCTGTACCATCGTAGAAGCAAAGTACGTAAGGGGTCTACCTGTAGGTCGGTAGTGGAGCTAAGATATGGCTCAGTCCTGTAGCTGGAGGTGAACGTTCCCGGCTTCTTAGCGAAAATTTCTCCTCGTCTCGGAAGGCGACACCATGATAAGGCTGCCAGCCGGTCACACTGTAAACAAAGCAGGATTACCGCGAGGCTGTTTATTGAAGTAAATAAATGTGTTTTGTGAGATGTGTTTGTAAGGCTGGTGTGTCCCTCTTCAAGCCGAAGTATGGTCTATATTTCAACCTTCGTGGTATTTAGCTCCTGCTGGACAGATTGTAAATCTCGTATCTTGTAA
Organism: Panulirus ornatus; assembly: GCF_036320965.1. NCBI lineage: Eukaryota > Metazoa > Arthropoda > Malacostraca > Decapoda > Palinuridae > Panulirus > Panulirus ornatus. The sequence goes on along the minus strand of NC_092271.1, from coordinate 29,769,832 downwards.
AGTGCTCATAACTTGAGTTTATAGCACAACTCGTTGGATACCTCAGTCTGGTAGCAGTAACTTCCTATCGTGTACCAAACCTTAAGAATTGCATTACCTCCTGAAACATATTTCGTTTTGTATTATTCTCATGAAATGAAAACACTCAACTCGCGCTAAGATCCTCCCCTGAGCTGGTGCCAGAGGAGGCTGGGGCGCTGCTTCTCATTCCGACGCTCTCTAATTCTTCATGTTGCACTCCAGGTCTAATGTTCCCAGGTTTCTCTGCTTCGTCCCAGCTCCATCTAGTGCGTCCTAGCTCCCAAAGTGCATCCTAGCTCTCGTCCTGCCTTCTAGCCCCTCTGATACGCCCTAGCTTGCTTTAGTTCGTCGTGGTTCCCTTTACTACTTCATGGCCCTTGAAGTGTCTCCTGTAAAACATTTTTTACACGAGTAACAAGTTACGTTCACTCTTATATTGTGCCGACAAAACTCTTAAGAGCACGTCTGACACCTTTCTGCCCACACCACGTCGTCTCACGCTCCACAGTCGTGCTATCACGTCATGTTATCCGTCGTTGCACGTCCACCTGCCTCATCCACTATAGTCCTCCATTATTCATCCTCCACCTTACAGCCTAACTCCTTCCCCAGCCAGCGCCAAGGTAGTCTTCACATCCACCTTGTGCGACCTACAGAGCGGCAGTTTACCACATGAATAACTAGAATATAATCCTGGATGTAAGCGGAGGACGCGTCTCACACCTGGACCGCTGTGTTAACGGAAACTCAAAAGGCTGGCACGTAATGTTTACATCCTCAAGAAGAAAAAAGGTTTTCTGAGAACATTTACTTCTGGTACGACAAACGAGGATTATGAAGGGCTTTGTGAGGAAACACCCCGGAGGAGGTGGAGGTCTCCGAGGCGAGAGGTTCCCCAGAGATAGTGGAGGTCTCCAGGGATGAAAGATTTCCCAGAGACTGTGAGTCTCTCTGGGGGGCGAAAACTTTTGCAGTAAAGTTCATAATATTGACGCTCAAAGTCGACGGTTTATGACGTAGCCTTGACCTGTCTCGGTGCATCTTGCTTTAACGTTCTCCGCTTCCCTTTATCTTCAAGTTCTCTTGCTTCTTGTTACCCTCAAGTGATCTCAACTGTGATCATCTTCACGTTAAGACAGTTCTGTCTGGCAGGGCAGTGTGTAGCGGGGGTCAGGAGGCTCGCTGCCCGGGCAGTAGTCGCCTCACAAACCTCCAATACTTTAAAGGATTTCCAACTTTCATCGTGACGACGACTCGTGTTCCCCCAGCTCCTGCCGCAACCATTGTCTGCACCGACTCCTCTCTCTTACAACCACGACTATTGCCTTCATGCTATTCCTACTGCTATTTACTAGATGAACAGTCTTTAACTTTACAGACTGTCAGGTCGTAACCAACTGTAACTGTACAAACTGTCTTTTTGGGTCGTTATAGCCAGTCATAAGAGCTACAACCAGCACCTGAGTGTCAGTAACTCTACTCACCAACAATCTGCTTCAGTACTCACAATAGTTACGAGTGACAGTCAGTCCCAACAGTCTGTCTCGCTCATCAGTCACCGGTTACAACCATCCAGTGATCAGGTCTTATCACCTGGACTAGAACGAGATACTGTCTGTTGTTGAACGTTGTCTGCTTATGGAGACACTGTCCCTCCCACACGTTCCCGCCCCAGGAACGGTCTCTCCCACACGTTCCCGCCCCAGGAACGACCAAACCCTGACACGTTCCCAGCCCATGAACGCCCCTTCCCCCGTACGTTCCTCTGACAGCCAGCAAAGCAGCATTAAAGTGGTGGGAGTGGCCATGTCTGGAGGGCTGATAGCGCCATTAAGATACAATGGCATATCGACCACCGAGTGAAGGTAATGACACCATATTGTACCATGGCAGGTCTTTCTATACACCTCCATCAAGAAAATGTTACTAAGTACACTACTCTGTACACTCAGGTGTACACTGACAGATTACCTGCACACGATCGTACCAGGTGCACTGCTGCACAGTGCTGGTCTTTGTGTACCTTTCAGTCATGTTAATGTTCATCAAGAGTAACACGTTAACAGTTTCCTCTCAACTAAATGTTTCTTGGTGGTGATCATTAACGTGATCAGAGCCTTGGTGCCGACCACATGATGCACTCGTGCCGGTCACTAATGAGGTTAACTGGTAATATAACAATCCACTAATTACATCTCTCGACCTTAACACATAATGAGTCTGTAGTCTATCTGTTATGAGACCAACAACACACGTCATTCTGTAAAAGTCATTAGTGAAGATATCATCCTACTCATGTGTGCCACACGTGCTCAGGCTGCTCAATACTAAGCAACAGAAATTTCAATCCATTGTGGAAGACACTTTAGAATAGTGTTGCTATGATGTTTTGTGGGAATGTTTGGAACACTGTATTGCGGGAGTCGCTTTTCATATTGAGTACCGGGAGAAAATGATCGAGAAATTCCAGTATTTCAGGATTATAAACAAAATCTTCCATTGAAAATGAATTTGAGTAGATTGGAAATACATGGACCATCAGGAAGACGAGAGGCCCGCTACATGACGCCCACAGGAGGGTGCATCTTCCCTTCTCCGAGGCCCACAGGAAGGTGCACCTACCCTTCACTGAGGCCCACAGGAGGGTGCACCTACCCTTCACTGAGGCCCACAGGAGGGTGCACCTTCCCTTCACTGAGGCCCACAGGAGGGTGCACCTTCCCTTCACTGAGGCCCACAGGAGGGTGCACCTTCCCTTCACTGAGGCCCACAGGAGGGTGCACCTACCCTTCACTGAGGCCCACAGGAGGGTGCACCTACCCTTCACTGAGGCCCACAGGAGGGTGCACCTTCCCTTCACTGAGGCCCACAGGAGGATGCACCTTCCCTTCACTGAGGCCCACAGGAGGGTGCACCTACCCTTCACTGAGGCCCACAGGAGGGTGCACCTACCCTTCACTGAGGCCCACAGGAGGGTGCACCTACCCTTCACTGAGGCCCACAGGAGGGTGCACCTACCCTTCGCTGAGGCCCACAGGAGGGTGCACCTTCCCTTCACTGAGGCCCACAGGAGTGTGCACCTACCCTTCACTGAGGCCCACAGGAAGGTGCACCTACCCTTCACTGAGGCCCACAGGAGGGTGCACCTTCCCTTCACTGAGGCCCACAGGAGGGTGCACCTTCACTGAGGATACAGCTGGATATTGATAAAAGATCTCTTAATTCATCACAGTACATGACACCTGCCACACCAGCAGAGCGGGAGAGCGCATGACACCTGCCACACCAGCAGAGCTCGAGAGCGCATGACACCTGCCACCGTGTCAGGTAGGACGCCTCCTTCCATAGTGGGCTGATGACAGCAACTCTGTATTTTTCTGGACGACAGAACGAGCTGCTTTAGGGTCGGCCCAGAGTAATGGAGACGAGGGGAAACATGAAGTGTGGGACTCGGGTGTGAATTAGGCGTGTAGTGAAAAATGGAAATTGTTGTTGGATGATGGAGAGAACCGGAGAGGGTGATGAAGTGTGTGTGGGGGGGACAAGGGGAGGGTGATGAAGTGGGAGGGTTGGATACGGGCAAGAGAACACTTGATGATCTATGTGAAGGAACGGAGACAGGCAGAGGTGAGCACGCAGGGCAGGCTTAGGGACTTTTATGCATTGAAAGTGAAGCACTGTTGTAGGTGGTGTAGGTAGTGTACGTGTTGTAGGTGGTGTAGGTGCTGTACGAGTTGTAGGTGGTGTACGTGTTGTAGGTGGTGTAGGTGGTGTACGTGTTGTAGGTGGTGTACGTGTTGTAGGTGGTGTACGTGTTGTAGGTGGTGTACGTGTTGTAGGTGATGTACGAGTTGTAGGTGGTGTACTTGGTGTAGGTGGTGTAGGTGTGATGGTGTTCTGTCCACATGAGGATGGTGGGTCAATAGGAAAAGCAGGTCTGGAAAATATGACGGGCAAAATGCAGTGCTACTGGCACACAACCTAGCTGCTCATACTCACATTAGATATTGCTTCATGATTAAGCACTTTGCACAACCTGGGTACATTATATATATATATATATATATATATATATATATATATATATATATATATATATATATATATATATAAATGTGTGTGTGTGCGTTCAAAAATTCTTTCTGGCAGACAGAGTAGCCTTGTGGTATGATGCTGGGAAAAAAGTTACATAAAATGAGAAGACTTGTCATTATGTATAGACAAACATAGACACATTGTTCATGTTAGCCTTGCAGACGACGAAGCTCTTGCTGGTGCTCAAGACTGGCTTAGAAGCAGACCAGATGTATACCTCCATCCAATTATCAGTTACTAGAAAGATATAAAGAAATCCTCAGTTTCTTCAGCGGATAATCTCATTACAGGCCATTAATTCTTTTCCTTGTTAATCAGATGTTCTCCAAAATCTCTCTCTCTCTCTCTCTCTCTCTCTCTCTCTCTCTCTCTCTCTCTCTCTCTCTCTCTCTCTCTCTCTCTCTCTCTCTGTCCAAGGGCCTCGTCCACCACACCCCAGACCACTCCACTACTCAGACCGTTTACACATGTTCTTCCTAACCTTCCACTCCAGTGATCTCGTATCTTCGCAAACGTTTCCTCTGTTGACATATAATTATTACGTGTGCATCTTGCCTTTCATGTGAGTATTGCCAGAGTAACAGACCTAGCAGCAGCAGCACTACCAGGGGTCATCAGAGGGGCCACACTACCAGGGGTCATCAGAGGGGCCACACTACCAGGGGTCATCAGAGGGGCCACACTACCAGGGGTCATCACAGGGGCCACACTACCAGGGGTCATCACAGGGGCCACACTACCAGGGTCATCACAGGGGCCACACTACCAGGGTCATCACAGGGGCCCACACTACCAGGGGTCATCACAGGGGCCACACTACCAGGGGTCATCACAGGGGCCACACTACAGGGGTCATCAGCAGGGTTCCACACTACCAGGGGTCATCAAGGGGCCACACTACCAGGGGTCATCAGAGGGGCCACACTACCAGGGTCATCACAGGGGCCACACTACCAGGGTCATCACAGGGGCCCACACTACCAGGGGTCATCACAGGGGCCACACTACCAGGGGTCATCACAGGGGCCACACTACCAGGGGTCATCACAGGGGCCACACTACCAGGGGTCATCACAGGGGCCACACTACCAGGGGTCATCACAGGGGCCACACTACCAGGGTCATCACAGGGGCCACACTACCAGGGGTCATCACAGGGGCCACACTACCAGGGGTCATCACAGGGGCCACACTACCAGGGGTCATCACAGGGGCCACACTACCAGGGGTCATCACAGGGGCCACACTACCAGGGGGTCATCACAGGGGCCACACTACCAGGGGTCATCACAGGGGCCACACTACCAGGGGTCATCACAGGGGCCACACTACCAGGGGTCATCACAGGGGCCACACTACCAGGGTCATCACAGGGGCCACACTACCAGGGGTCATCACAGGGGCCACACTACCAGGGGTCATCACAGGGGCCACACTACCAGGGTCATCACAGGGGCCACACTACCAGGGGTCATCACAGGGGCCACACTACCAGGGGTCATCAGAGGGGCCACACTACCAGGGGTCATCACAGGGGCCACACTACCAGGGGTCATCAGAGGGGCCACACTACCAGGGGTCATCACAGGGGCCACACTACCAGGGTCATCACAGGGGCCACACTACCAGGGGTCATCACAGGGGCCACACTACCAGGGGTCATCAGAGGGGCCACACTACCAGGGGTCATCAGAGGGGCCACACTACCAGGGTCATCACAGGGGCCACACTACCAGGGTCATCACAGGGGCTACACTACCAGGGGTCATCAGAGGGGCCACACTACCAGGGGTCATCAGAGGGGCCACACTACCAGGAGTCATCACAGGGGCCACACTACCAGGGGTCATCACAGGGGCCACACTACCAGGGGTCATCAGAGGGGCCACACTACCAGGGGTCATCACAGGGGCCACACTACCAGGGGTCATCACGGGGGCCACACTACCAGGGGTCATCAGAGGGGCCACACTACCAGGGTCATCACAGGGGCCACACTACCAGGGGTCATCACAGGGGCCACACTACCAGGGGTCATCACAGGGGCCACACTACCAGGGGTCATCACAGGGGCCACACTACCAGGGGTCATCACAGGGGCCACACTACCAGGGGTCATCAGAGGGGCCACACTACCAGGGTCATCAGAGGGGCCACACTACCAGGGTCATCACAGGGGCCACACTACCAGGGGTCATCACAGGGGCCACACTACCAGGGGTCATCAGAGGGGCCACACTACCAGGGGTCATCAGAGGGGCCACACTACCAGGGTCATCAGAGGGGCCACACTACCAGGGGTCATCAGAGGGGCCACACTACCAGGGGTCATCAGAGGGGCCACACTACCAGGGTCATCAGAGGGGCCACACTACCAGGGTCATCAGAGGGGCCACACTACCAGGGTCATCAGAGGGGCCACACTACCAGGGTCATCACAGGGGCCACACTACCAGGGGTCATCAGAGGGGCCACACTACCAGGGGTCATCAGAGGGGCCTCACTCCCGCTACTCCACACGTAGTGCTGACGGTCAGTACCAGGCAGCAGGAAGTCATGTGGGAAACCGTCGCTCAGGTTCTGCTGGTGTCACTTGGTCTGGATCAGGTGCGGCGTACTTGCTGACGTCGTCCCGTGCTACTTCCATCTTGCCATTTCGTCACAGCTCATCTGGGTGTCACCTTCACCCCGCTTGTCACACTGACAACCTAGCCAGACCAGGTCCTCCTCACTCGCATGCCACCTGAAGCAAAAACTTGGAGTCTTACGCTGCTGTTGGAAGGAGATTGTTTATCAGCAAAGTTACCTGTAGAGATATGTGGTCACGATACCCTCTGCCTCCACCCACCTGGCCTCTCGTGTCTATATTAAGATAACTTAAAAACTACCGCCAACACGCTCCCTGACGACCCCGGGAAGGTGAGGGCCACCTTATGAACTTCTCTCATATGACGTTTTATAGATTTATACCATCCACTGTAGTCTGAATTTTAGGCCCGCAAAGTTGAACCTTTACTGTCCTTTATATATATGTATGGCATGGTATCATCTCGTAGCAGGTATTTTACTCAGGCTCTCTCTCTCTCTCTCTCTCTCTCTCTCTCTATATATATATATATATATATATATATATATATATATATATATATATATATATAGATATAGATATCTGTAACAATAACCTGTGGTCGAGGTCAGAGTGAAGTTTGGTCATGAAGGTGAAGGTGCTGGGGTGTACATGCAGATGGCCTCCATCTCGCTGACGTACGGCCCCGTACCCTGGTGTGCTGTGGAACACCATGTATGTATACACTAATTTATGATACACTTTCAAGTTTCTGTTTGTTTAAGCTGCAGGATCCATCTTCCTAATGTACCTTTTATGTTTTATTTTGCTACTTTCCTCCAACCAAAGTATTTATTTCGTACCATGGCAGGCCTTGTAGAATTCAAGAATTACATCATCCATCCACATATTTCTTTACACTGTGTTCATACATACATACCTTACATTATGTTCATACATATCAATGTTGTCTAAGTTAGAGATCATGTTTGTTTGTGTACAGAGGATGTAGCCTGGCTGACCTGGTCATGGTTCACCAGGTGGTTGGTTCATCATACGTTTCTCAGTCATTATGTCAGATCTACATAACATAACATCAGAGTGACGCCGGTCATGTCAGCCGCCACCCAACACTCGCGTCGTCAGCGTTGCTTGGACTTGTTTTTAAAGAAAATAGTTGTCAGTGCACGTGGTCCTGGTACTGTAGTCTGCAGGGTAACCTGTCACCTTACGTGCAGTGGTCGACGTATCTGACTTGTCCTGTTCGTCAAACCGGTAATTCCATCATTGTTATCTGTCTTCTGGCAAACGACCACTGACGCGCATTACCAATCAACATCATGCATGTGTTTTGGGGGTCACTCATACTTCACGTGGGAAGGCATTGTCTCGTATCTAATGGAGAGAGAGAGAGAGAGAGAGAGAGAGAGAGAGAGAGAGAGAGAGAGAGAGAGAGAGAGAGAGACAGACAGACAGACAGAGAGGAGAGAGTTAATAACGAGGAGGAGGAAGGAGAACAAACACTATTAAGACCAGAGTCAGGATGCAACAGTACGCACTAGTGTTGTTACACCATGAAAAATGTACACCAGTTCTCAGAAGCTGGAGTGTGCCTACCCTCACGCTCTTTACCTCGCTTCCCGGGACGGTGGTAAGCTGCAGGACAGATCCCTCACTCTCCAGTAGGAGTCCAAACACTGTGATGCAGGAATGAATAATTTCTTGAGTCTCTCTCGTTAATCGAAGGCAGTAATGTCGCTTGTCACACTCTCACCCTCGGCTGGAGGTATTCATGATCTAGAAAAGAAAAAATCAAGGCAACAGCGAACTTGTTATTGTTCCTGGCGCGCAGACGGTGAGGGAGGCGACGTGCAGGACTGTGCCTGGGAGGCCAGCGGAGGCCGACCACTTGCAAGAAGCCTTTATGTCTCGAGATCATGAGCTGAGCAGGTCACACACACACGGGCCGCTCGCTCATGCTGAGGTCGTCTACTCACAAAGTCGCTTTGACGAGCATCATTGAAACATTTATCTCGGCAGTTTTTTCTTTTATTCTTAATTCAAAACAGTTGAGACGGGAGGACCGGGCGCTGGAGACTATTGACAGACGCGAGCTGAGGGACGGCCAAGCGAGCCTTGCTGTGCTCGGCCTGTCCAGCACTGTGGTGGTGCAACCCTTAATGTGATGGCCTAGCCTTTCATCAGACCCTTATGGGTTAGATGAAAGGCGAGATCATTATTCCCCAGGGGCGTGCTGTGGCTCGCGCTCAAGCGTCGAACCTTCGTGTTTAATGTGTTATTGATTCCTTCTTTGTGTGTTGCGTTCCTGTGTCCCTCGTGCACCGTGCAATGTGACCAGTATACCATTGGTAGGTTCTGCATACGCCAGTAAGACTAGATCGCCAGCGAATATATATATATATATATATATATATATATATATATATATGGGCAGAAAATGTTTGGATGTGGACGAAGTGAGGAGTTCAGTGAGATGCACCGTGCACTCAGGATGGTTAACCACAACACAGACTACATTCCATACGTCCTTAACAACTGGTAGTTCTGTAGAGACGATGAAGATGAGATATTCATCCCTGTAAACAGAGAACTGATGACGTGCACACCAGTACCTCAGTGTTGTATTATGGAAACTAAAGCTAAATGACCACACTAACGAACGAGGTCAACCATTTTCCTCCTGCTGGCTGGCTGAACCTCCTCGCTTATCAAATACCATGTATGAGATGCTTGCATGGGTAGTGTGTGTGCTGGGTTATAAAGGTTGAATGAAGCGGGTAATACAATGTATGGCAAGTATGTTGTGTGTTTGTGTGACGGGAAAGAAGTATTTCTGTATTTGTCACACAAGATAATGACACGATCCAGACAACACCGTAATGTTCTCAAGATGGATGATGATTTCTGGCAAAATTTCAATGAATGGAATGGTTGTGATAAACCAATGCAGTGTGTGTGTGTGCGTGTGTATACTTACCATGAGGTCACGTCACAGGGCAGGCCTCGCACGCAGCAGGAGCACATAGTGGCCGCTTCGTCCCGCTCGACTGCCGTACGTGAAAGCGTCCACACGCTCGTGGGTCCTCGTAGGTGGTTGGCTCGCCTGCTTCTCCTCACAGCAGGAGCGCCTTCCCTGTGACTCATCAGCCACCAAGACACCTCACCCACCATTCCTCCATCTCCATTAAGACTATTTCCAGCATCGTTTAAATTTCCAAGCCATTCAAACTTCTCGCCGTGCTGCCACACCTCACGCTTATTCTTCCTGCAAGGCCACCACTATCCTCTTGGCATCATTGATTTCCAGCTTCCTTTTCTGACGTAGTCCTAAGTCCCTAACAGTGACCCACCCGCAGCTGCTGCTCTGTCTCGTCAATTATCCCATTGTCATCTACACACAATAGCCTCATCTCGCCTCCTGCCACCAGCTACAACTTATTTCCTGTGAAAGCTTGACTCGTAATATTATTCACATGAGCAATAAGAAACGGTGGAACGAAACCCAAACTTTATTCAACTTAACCTTCATGTGGTTAACTTTTAATCTGTTCTGACACATAGGTGTGTGTCATGACACACATGCACTGACGTAGGTGTGTGTCATGACACACATGCACTGACGTAGGTATGTGTCATGACACACATGCACTGACGTAGGTATGTGTCATGACACACATGCACTGACGTAGGTATGTGTCATGACACACATGCACTGACGTAGGTATGTGTCATGACACACATGCACTGACGTAGGTATGTGTCATGACACACATGCACTGACGTAGGTATGTGTCATGACACACATGCACTGACGTAGGTATGTGTCATGACACGTCTGTGGAGATTCGTGGCCCATAATGACCTTCCCTGTGGCCGTGTCATCCTCCACTGTTCATTATCATCAATGGTTAGATCATCATACATTGCTTCCCACACACTTCATCATTACCTTCACTACATCACTCTAGTCTTCTTTCTACGGTGTCCACACACACACACACACACACACACACACACACACACACACACACACACATACATATACACATACACGCACTGCTCTCCTCTCACCTCAAATCTTGTACTACTTCGTTTTCCTTCACCACACAACTACTGTACTAAAACCTTTCCTGCCGTTGTTATTAAGGTAATCCCCCTGACCTTCCTGGTGAACACGTCCCCTCGGCTGCCTCCCGCTGGTCCCTCACTCTCCCCACAGCTGTGAGCGGCACCTTACACTTCCCCTACAACTCTCCAATTCCCTACTTAACCCCAGGGGCTCTGCCATTACTCACTTTTCTTGCCTTAAAAATCCTCTCAAACTCATTTGTCCTCAACTATCGCCATCCCCGTCCTCCGGCGCCGCCTCATAACCCTACCCGCTTCTCAAATAACTAAAACAAAAATCAAGCTATTTCCATCTCTCTCTCACTCAGCCTCTGGTGGCCATCATGTGTCAACCACATATCATCTTGGCCTCAGTACTCTCCATGTATGTTTCGTTGCCGTTCGTCTCTTCCCAGATGAGCAACAGATTCATTTGAGCACACTAAATGCCTGGAGTCTGACCTAAATTAGCAGGATATTCACTTGACGCAGAAGCAGTTTATCTTGTTTATTTAGGTTTGCGATATAGTTTGTGGGTGAACAAATGCCATGTACTGAGGAAGCTCTCAAGGTATGTTGACAGAACGTGTCAGTAAAGCTGTCATGTGATGTTGACTGAATGTCTCGGTTCTGTCAGGGTTGATGTGGTAAACACCGGCTGAGTCTCTGTGCGGGACTGTGCCCGCCTTCCTCACCTGCACCTCAGACGTGAGCCGCTGTACGATCGTCCAGTAACCAGCTCATCAAGAATATTCGTAACATAAACATCCTGGGCCACAAACACGAAGCTCAGATCCCTTGACACATGGTGCCGCCAGTGTCAGGTGCTCCGTGTGCACGTAAGGATGAAAGTAGTGTCGAATTATAAATCAACTTTTTATCCTTCGGATGAAACGCTCTAAGAATTAGGGATAAAGATGTGTTCTGTAGAGCATCTTTTGTTCCGCTGTGGTAGATAATGGTACGAGTTACGTAGAAATACAGATATATGGAGAGAGTTCTCGGCCCTCTTCTCAAGGAATTTTTTCCCTGATGAAATGTTCTTATTACTTGTATATAATGAAGGTAGACGTTTCCCTCAGGTGAAGACCAGCTGCAATGATTTGAAACAGAATTCAGCACAGCCACACTCTCATCAGAGAAGGTCAAGTAAACTTACCCTGGGCCACTCACCCTGAGCTACTCACCCTGGGCCACTCACCCTGGGCCACTCACCCTGACTTACTCACCCTGGGCCACTCACCCTGAGTTACTCACCCTGGGCCACTCACCCTGAGCCAGTCATCCTGGGCAACTAGACCAAGATACATGTATCATTTCAGCTTCAGTGTAGACGTGTGGTGTGGGAGGTGTGTTCCCTCCTCTCTGGTGTTTACCATTGTTACCTGCGGTTGTTGGTGTTGTTGAACTTTACCGTTTTACTCTATTTCTCGGCGCGACCCTTAATGGCGATCAGTAAATACTACAACCTGACCTTTGACCTGACCCTTAAGGATTAAGTTGAAGCTAAGTCGTGGTACACAATGGTCATAATGGTGTGCTCACACAGTTGTGGTCTTGCCAGGTCATTGGTGTTACCAGGTGTGTCACGATCTGCGTCAAACTGGGCAATTGTGACGACCCTCGCGTCACACGAGGCCGGTGTGACCGTAAACTCGTGGTCGCTGACACATCTATGCAAGTAGCAAGTGTGCACTTGATTATGTCAACTACCCAGATCGCTACTAAAGTGTTGGTTTACTTTTAATGTCCTGAGATGAAAGCGATGATAGCAATATCTTTCCTTCATTTCTGGTGTTGTGTTGTGGAAGGTTGTTCGTTATGGTGTCTCTGTGGTCAGGAGGCCAGCCACCATAATGGTCATATTGAAAAATACTTTTGTAAATTCCATTTTCATTAATGGACTTCTATTGTTATTCTTTTTGTAAAATGTTTTACATGTATGATAGGGATTTCGGTCATTGACCAATTAGCAGTGTGTAGCCATTAAATCCAACAATAAATTCTAACCATGAATTTGTACCTTTTGTGAACTCAATATCGGCAGTGGAAGCAATTAATCGTGAATCGTGGATTTAGTTGGTTCCGGGTCGCATCAGCAGTAAGCTTAATACGTGTTACGAATCACATCATCTTGACGTGAGAACGTGTGTGGTCTGAGCAACTCCCGCGGACCCAGCGATCATGGCAGACCCACCTGCTAACTTACACATCAAGATCGAAATGTATTATTACGTTTCCTGACGTGTGTTGCTGGATGTCGTGTTGGATGTCATGTTGGATGAGGAATAAGCTATGTACCTTTCCTGACTTCTAAGAGTCCCCTGTGAACCTGTTCCAGGAATGTCCATGCAAGACAGCCCAGTTGTCTCCTGATGATTTTCAGTATCATTGTACAGTTCTGTACAGCCATATGTCATTGTACAGTTCTGTACAGCCATATGTCATTGTACAGTTCTGTACAGCCATATGTCATTGTACAGTCCTGTACAGCCATATGTCATTGTACAGTTCTGTACAGCCATATGTCATTTTGTTTATGTGAGCAGTTCTCTCTGTACACATCCTCGTTATGTTCACTGTCACGGATCCTGCCTTCCCAGTGTCATGTCCCGACACGTGTAGTGCCCAGTGTGGCATACGATCACACTCTTCACGTCTACACACTATCACTCCCACACTCCCCACACCACACGTTCCCATACTCCTATATTTCCAATCTCCTCTCACTTCCGCTTTCCCTCGCTTCCACATTCCTACACTTCCTCCCACGTTCTGGACCACATCTACCCCCAGAGAGGCACCTCCAACACTTTCAATACAGCCTAACCGTCCCTTCATCCCACATTCACCATTCACTCAGCTATTCAGACGCGAACCCAATACCTTCAGCGGCGATCTAGGTGTCTCCTCGCTCTCTCACTTCTAATCACATGTTCCTCCATTGATCGCACCTTTCCTTATTGATCACATCGTGTTCTATTGATCACACCTTCACTTGTTGATCACTTCGTTCCTTTCTGATCACACCTTCTCTTGTTAATGGCATCGTCTTCTATTGATCACACCCCCCATTACTGATCACACCTCCCTTATTGATCAACCTTTCCCTTATTGATGACTGTCCCCTAATGATTACATTGTTTCCCTTCATTCCCACCATCCCCATTCATCATAACATCCTCCATCGATCAAACTTTCCCCATTGATCACCGTCCTTCATTGATCACAGATTCACCCACGCACTCCCACTCAAGCTGCTCCTCATTCCCAACTCATCATCAGCCATTCTGGCTGAAAAATTGTATATATGTAGGAAGTGTGTGTGTGTGTGTGTGTGTGTGTGTGTGTGTGTGTGTGTGTGCAGGAATAACTATATATTATGTTATCCTCACTAGCCACACTGACCTGTTGTTACCGGCTTACACTTCACTTGAACACAACCTTCGAATTCAGGTCTCAGGTCCCCTTCCCTGCCCGCGCCATTATCTTGACCCTAATCCATTTTGTTTAAGATATAATCTACAAAATCTGGGGCCAATTAATTTGTACACTCTCGTAATTTGTCCGCCAGCCACTCACAGATAAAGCCCGGCTCTCTCTCGCGCGTGCTCTCCCTCCTTCCTTTCATCTCTCCCTGAGCAGATGATCCTTCTCACTCTCTCTCCTCCATCTGCTCTCATCATCATGACCGTCACAGTTATACTGCCTTTCTCAAAATTTGTAAGAATTATTCCTCGTTACTGGCATGATCCAGGCGACCCAGACCCCTGCATGCAACCATCTTCCGAGTCTGCTTTTCCATCGCTCTCAGTCATGTGTCGTCCTCCACACTCGAGCATAACACACCGCCATCCTACACCCCACAGCACAGGCAGGTCCTACTGAGTCCTTACATCCCTCCCTTGTCCCACAACACAGATCTCACGGGAGATCCTACCGAATCCTTCCTCCTGCCAACCAATCTCAGGTAAGACTCTTCACACAGTCGAGTAATCTTAGGGTGAACTGGACGCTACTCAGTCACAACAGAAATAAAACTCCGACGGCGGGAGTTGAATGCTTCACTCCCTCAGTCAGCCCATGGCAGACACACACACACACACACACACACACGATATAGTGTTTGGTGTCGTCGTTGGCCATGATTCACGTGCGGACCCGACCTAATTCGAATCCTGGGCGCGAGCGACTGTCGCCCAACAAGCAACCAGCTTTACCTCCTCCCCGCGAGGCTGGCGATGGTGCTCACCTGGCATTGTGGTGCTCACCTGGCCTGTGGTGCTCACCTGGCCTGTGGTGCTCACCTGGCCTGTGGTGCTCACCAGGCCTGGGGACCATACTGCTGGTCCGCCGTGCTGGGGTACTGGTCCGCTGGACTGGGGTGGGAGTCGGCTGCTATCATATGCACGAGTGAACAACGTCAGCTTGTGAGTCTGCACCATTGTCCTCCTCTCCCACCTCTCACTGCCGTAATGAATTCTTTTACCTTCATGCTCTTCCTTCCTTTACTTCGTAGAATGAATCTCTTAACTTTGTTCCTCATTTCACCTTTAATTCCTGTCTCAGTTCTTCATATCATTTTGCCCACATTTCCACCATGTCTTCTTTTGTTTCATTTTGCTTTTGGAAAGTAATTTCTTGGCCTGTGATCCGTGTAATTTTGTTTTTGCACTTGATGTTTTCTAATCATCATTCATGTGTGGCAACACGACCGTGTGAGGGAATCCTTCCGATATGTGTTAGAAGTAGGATGACGTCAGAAGTCTGGAGTCTCCCGTCCTCCTCCAGTGTGATGAAGGAGGTTAGGTTGTGCTGCTGCACCGTGCACACACGAGAACACGCACCGTGTGCATGGTCGATGAACCTGAGGTGGGAACACACTCTCTTCTCAGGGCACGACCGACCATCGTCTGGGATAAGTAAGGACGAGACACAGAGTGAGTCGCCCACGTATGGTGGACGGGGAGGTGGTGTAAGGGGACGCTTCTCTCTCACACGAAGAATTAATTTGATGTGTAAAGTGAAAAAATAAGAAATGATTTTATAAGTACATAAGTCCAAGTTGCAAATGAACCTACTGGTTCTGGGTTGAGGGCGTGTGAGGTAGCCAGTTGCAGGTGATTACGTTAAGTATTATAAACAACAAGACTCATTATGTCCAGAAGTTTTACCCGTAACTCCACCATATGACCGTAACAGTGTGGCCTTGTTTTGCTATGTCTCGTGTCGTGTCCTGTGCTGTGCCACACCACCACAATCCCGTCATCATGAACAATGATCATCACAGTAACTCGCGGGGGAACCAACTTATGGTTGTCCATGATTCACTTTATCCTGGAAGGAAATAATCAGTGACTCAGTAATGCTGACCACAGTCTCTTTATCAGAGGTCACGATGCCCAGGTCACGGTGACCTGGGCATCGTGACCTGGCGAAGTTATCTCAGTGGCTGTCCTCCGTACAGCAGCAGGTCATCCACCCTCCACATCAGACCCCTGGTGGCCGACACCAGACACACGTTGACCCGTGTTTCGCTTTGTGTTTTATTATCTGGTCTTTCTTGTGGCGACCTTGCCTGAACCACACTGACCTGTCCTCCCGTCGTCCACTTATTATGAAACTAAATTTTCTGAACGAGTCATAAATCAAACTTCAAACTCGGATACATAAATATATATTTAAGAAAACGTGGTGGGTGTTGCCGTGGGAGGGAGGTGTGAAGGCTCGCCTGGCAGGCCATACTGGCGCACCAATCTGCCATAATGTCCGACTCTCTCCACTCTGATAATATTTCCATCATCCTGTCCAGACCCTGAAGTAATTACCCACAACGTCACCTGGCCAACACAAAATACGGTGTAACAGAAATTTCCTGTGGGTGATGCAAGTAACTGACATTGCTAGAATCTGTGATCACAGACACCAAGGTGCGGTTCACACACTGGCATTAAGGTATTTGACCAGATGAACAAATTGGTTTTATATATATATATATATATATATATATATATATATATATATATATATATATATATATATATATATATATATATTATTTATTCATTTGGCTTTGTCGCTGTCTCCTGTGTTAGCGAGGTAGCGCAAGGAAACAGACGAAAGAATGGCCCAACCCACCCACATACACATGTATATACATACACGTCCACACACGCAAATATACATACCTATACATCTCAATGTATACATATATATACACACACACAGACATATACACATATACACATGTACATAATTCATACTGTCTGCCTTTATTTATTCCCATCGCCACCTCGCCACACATGGAATAACAACCCCCTCATGTGTGCGAGGTAGCGCTAGGAAAAGACAACAAAGGCCCCATTCGTTCACATTCAGTCTCTAGCTGTCATGTAATAATGCACCGAAACCACAGCTCCCTTTCCACATCCAGGCCCCACAGAACTTTCCATGGTTTACCCCAGACGCCTCACATACCCTGGTTCAATCCATTGACAGCACGTCGACCCCGGTATACCACATCGTTCCAATTCACTCTATTCCTTGCACGCTTTTCTCGCCTTGCACGCATATATATATATATATATATATATATATATATATATATATATATATATATATATATATATATATATATATATATAAAATGCAGTGCCCGAAAGGAGGTTCAATTGAGAGTTGAGGTGAGCGAGTATCATCAAACTTGAGGAACAACAAGAACTTGTATGGAAGGATATTCCTGGTTAGTTGATTGACGGAGTGGTGGTTGGGAGGGTGTTGGCATGCCAGGGGATAAGATCAGGGAAGAACAATGCAGCTTCACGAGTGGTAATAAATGTGTGGAGGATTAGATGTTTGCTTTATATGGATCTGAAGAAGGCATATGATGGGGTTGATAGAGATTCCTTGGGGAAGGTGTTACCAATATACGGTGTGGGGTCAAAGCTATAAGATGCAGTGAGAAGTTTCAATCAAGAGAATAAAGCGAGTGTATGAGCAAGAAGAGAGGAGGGTGATTGGTTCCAGGTGAGGCTGGAGTTGTGGCAGGGGTGTATGATGTCACCATAGCTGTTCATCATGTTTACGGTTAGGGTAGTGAGGGAGGTGAATGTCTGGTTGTCTCCTCCACCCTGCCTGCTGTTACCCTCTGCTCCCCTACCGTACGTGATTGCTTAATCAATGCGGTCAGCGTCCCCGGTCGCCGTCATTCGTCTTCCAACCATTCACCCTGCAACCCATTTTTCTTGCAAGTTCCTGATGCGTCAGATCTTGGCCAGCGGCCGAACCTTCGCTGGCTCTGTCTGACACAGGGTAATCCTCCAGCCTCGGTGCTTTCCCGTGTACTGGAAAATAGGTTTAGCTATGAAGTCGTCAAAAAAAGAGTTGTGCCTTTATTTTAACAGCTTTTAGCAGATGGATACAAACTCATAGATATTCAAACAAGCGAGGCATTGGATGAATACAGTAAATATATCCATTTCCACAGCTGCAAATTTGACATGAAAAACGGACAAAATGAAACCAACATTGCTGAGTTGTGACGTGGTGAGCGATGGATGGACGACGTGCTGTGGCTAGTGCATGGTCGAGTGAGCGTCACCATGACCAGTGTGACCCATGTAAGACTGAACCTCAGTCATGAAGTGATGTCCATCAGCGTCACCATGACCAGTGTGACCCACGTAATACTGAACCTCAGTCATGAAGTGATGTCCATCATTCATCTGGTGTTTTATAAGTCGTGAAAGTTGTGTTTCCTGGTAGTCGTCACTGCTCGCACCTCTTATCATCGGGTCACGATAGCTGTTTTTGTAGGCCGTGTCCGTCATAACCAAGTCCTCGCAAGACATTATTGTCTAACGTGTGAAAATGACATTTGTGTGGTTCCTCGTGCCTGGCTGACCACACACGAGTGGTGCCTGGCTGACCACACACGAGTCGTGCCTGGCTGACCACACACGAGTCGTGCCTGGCTGACCACACACGAGTCGTGCCTGGCTGACCACACACGAGTGGTGCCTGGCTGACCACACACGAGTGGTGCCTGGCTGACCACACACGAGTGGTGCCTGGCTGACCACACACGAGTGGTGCCTGGCTGACCACACACGAGTGGTGCCTGGCTGACCACACACGAGTGGTGCCTGGCTGACCACACACGAGTGGTGCCTGGCTGACCACACACGAGTGGTGCCTGGCTGACCACACACGAGTGGTGCCTGGCTGACCACACACGAGTGGTGCCTGGCTGACCACACACGAGTGGTGCCTGGCTGACCACGCATTAGTCGTGCCTGGCTGACCACGCATTAGTCGTGCCTGGCTGACCACGCATTAGTCGTGCCTGGCTGACCACACACGAGTGGTGCCTGGCTGACCACACACGAGTGGTGCCTGGCTGACCACACACGAGTGGTGTGAAAATCTGAGGCACAGCAGAGAACACGGCTCCGCCTCCCCGCTACAAGAGTCATACAGAAATTCCCATAACGTAATCAATTCTTATAATCGATTAAGTACAAATTACATTTGGCACAATGTGGACACATCATGGATGATGAAGAAGCAGAATATGGACACATCATGGATGATGAAGAAGCACAATGTGGACACATCATGGATGATGAAGAAGCACAATGTGGACACATCATGGATGATGAAGAAGCAGAATATGGACACATCATGGATGATGAAGAAGCACAATGTGGACACATCATGGATGATGAAGAAGCACAATGTGGACACATCATGGATGATGAAGAAGCAGAATGTGGACACATCATGGATGATGAAGAAGCACAATGTGGACACATCATGGATGATGAAGAAGCACAATGTGGACACATCATGGATGATGAAGAAGCACAATGTGGACACATCATGGATGATGAAGAAGCACAATGTGGACACATCATGGATGATGAAGAAGCAGAATGTGGACACATCATGGATGATGAAGAAGCGACACCGTTTCCATTTGGCCTACAACTTTATCATGGCGATCACAGGTAAAATGTTGATGGTTGCGTCAGTAGGGTGAGGTTTGCATCCCTGCAGTACGTGTCTGGTGCATGATGTACTGCATGACAACCAGCAACACATACCATGTGAGGGAGGCTCCTGACAACACCCCATCCCACACTCAACTCGCTTAAAAAGGTCGAAATATTTCAGATTGAGAGAGCTTCCTAGTGAATATACTTTATAAAAAAAACTTGCGCCAGCAACGAGGAACAGAAAGAAACGAATTTCACGGAGGATTTGAGGATGGGCCAAGTGGCGGGCCACGCCTGCGGAAGACTGTTGTATTGTACGGTTTGTTTACTTTGGCAGAACATGGAAGTTGTGGAGACCCGAACACTATGCACCGGAAGATCGGCCGAATGAGAACCCTGCCTACAGGTATTTCCTTACACACACACACACACACACACACACACACGGAACAAGCTGCAGGAATGTGTAAGTAAGTAAGAGGGACTTGAGTTGGCATGATAGGTAGCGTAACACCAGAGTCCCATATTAAGAGAACATCAGAGATTGTGTGTGTGTGTGTGTGTGTGTGTGTGTGTGTGTGTGTGTGTGTGTGTGTGTGCTGGCACATATTACACCAATATTCCAGTATATGAATAAGGAAATGTTCAGCCAAGTCATCACATCTTACGTATAGCCCAATCCAGAATAAGATCATCGAGTTTGTCCAGAGAAAACCAACAAAAATGTTACCAAAAAGAAAGAAGATGAGTTACAGGGAAGGATCGAGATCATAGATGGTCCATGATGACGTCATAACTACGTCTTCCTTGTATAACAACTGATGACACTTCTACGTCTTCTATGTCATTCTTGTGTCTCCCCTGATGATGTGATCATGACGCGAAAGTGCACTTGGGAACTTATCGTGTTTCATTTTCCTGTGGTTTTATGCATTTTTTTTTAATTTTCCAAAAGATGGAACAGAGAAGGGTGCCAGGTGAGGATATTCCCTCTAAGGCCCAGTCCTCTGTTCTTAACGCTACCTCGCTATTGCGGGAAATGGCGAATAGTATGAAAGAAAGATATATATATATATATATATATATATATATATATATAGCGTGGAGGAACCTACTATAAAGACCATCCTTGTTGATGTATTTCACTGGCATCATGACCAGTTGTGGTGGGGGAGGTTGTGCAGGGAGGGGGATGAGCCTCACTTGCCCCCGCTGTTGTGACAAGGATATAGAGCGGGAGTTACCGTGATGAATCATCTTATTGACGCCCGTGTTGCTGTGTGCCAGGGCTGGCTCAGTGGCAGGGCATGACGTCAGCCTCTATGCCAGGGATGACGTATATGTATGTGAGTACAGGTGTACATGTGTCTGGCAGGGCAGGTGTGCATATGTCTGGCAGGGCAGGTGTACATGTGTCTGGCAGGGCAGGTGTACATATGTCTGGCAGGGCAGGTGTACATGTGTCTGACAGGGCAGGTGCATATGTGTCTGGCAGGGCAGGTGTACATGTGTCTGGCAGGGCAGGTGTACATGTGCACCAGACCAGGGGAAGTCTGGGTACGTGGGTGACGTATGGTGGGAGCAGATGGCGCCAGTCTGGGTACGTGGGTGATGTATGGTGGGAGCAGATGGCGCCAGTCTGGGTACGTGGGTGATGTATGGTGGGAGCAGATGGCGCCAGTCTGGGTACGTGGGTGATGTATGGTGGGACTTCAGGATGGATCAGGAAGTCTCTTGTGATGGATGAATGGATGAATGGTGGTAATTTTTCATGAAGAATATTGATGAATGATACCAGGAGACTGTATTAGCCGGGCCGGGAAGACAGAAGGAAAATATGAAATAAAGGAAAATATTGCGTCGTGGTAAAATATATAAAGAAAATAGAAAAATTAGAATGGTAGTCAGTGAAATATCTCTACACATATCATCATCATCAGCAGCAGCAGCAACTTCTCTTTAAATATGAGAAGTGAAAAGGGATATATATATATATATATATATATATATATATATATATATATATATATATATATATATATATATATATATAGATAGATAGATAGAGGTGTGTGTGTGTGTGTGTGTGTGTGTGTGTGTGTGTGTGTGTGTACGTGATTCAAACCACCGCTAATGTAACAAAGTTGACCCATGTTATCAGTACCTGGTACTGTACTGATACTAGAATGTCACTCTGACCTTTATCTATGACCTTTTGACCTGAAGCTGGGACAACCAGCAGGTGGAGGAAGGTTACGAGGAGTTCCGTACTCTGAACACACAGACAACATTTAAGACTGTCTGTAGAGACAGACTGTATACACAGGCAGTGTGAATAGATAGACTGTATACGCAGGCTATTTAGACAGTCTGTACAGAAAGATCGTATACACAGACAATACAGACAGGCTGGAACGAAGCAGAAACAGACCCAACAAACCATAACAGTGTGCCACGTTCCCATCTCCACCTGTTGTGGCAGCTGCAGCACATCTTCCTGCTACATCTCACGTAATGTCACACTGTAGATCAGCCCAGGTAACTGAGAGGCGGTATGTAGGCTGAGTAAGTCTGACTGTTACGTTACATGTCGAGAATATACACACACAGCGGGCAAGCGAGAAGAGATGGTCACACCAGATGATAGATAACACACAGATGGTCACACCAGATGATAGATAACACACAGCTCTGAGGGGACTGAGCTGAGTGAGAGGTGCAGAAGAAACAGTAGAACAATGAAAAGATTTTTCATAACTATTTTGAAAAGTGTTGTAGATGTGAGAGTAATGTTGCAAGAGTGTTGTAGATGTGAGAGTAATGTTGCAAGAGTGTTGTAGATGTGAGAGTAATGTTGCAAGAGTGTTGTAGATGTGAGAGTAAAGTTGCAAGAGTGTTGTAGATGTGAGAGTAATGTTGCAAGAGTGTTGTAGATGTGAGAGTAATGTTACAAGAGAGTTGTAGATGTGAGAGTAATGTTGCAAGAGTGTTGTAGATGTGAGAGTAATGTTGCAAGAGTGTTGTAGATGTGAGAGTAATGTTGCAAGAGTGTTGTAGATGTGAGAGTAATGTTGCAAGAGTGTTGTAGATGTGAGAGTAATGTTGCAAGAGTGTTGTAGATGTGAGAGTAATGTTGCAAGAGTGTTGTAGATGTGAGAGTAATGTTGCAAGAGTGTTGTAGATGTGAGAGTAATGTTGCAAGAGTGTTGTAGATGTGAGAGTAATGTTACAAGAGAGTTGTAGATGTGAGAGTAATGTTGCAAGAGTGTTGTAGATGTGAGTAATGTTGCAAGAGTGTTGTAGATGTGAGAGTAATGTTACAAGAGTGTTGTAGATGTGAGTAATGTTGCAAGAGTGTTGTAGATGTGAGAGTAATGTTGCAAGAGTGTTGTAGATGTGAGAGTAATGTTACAAGAGTGTTGTAGATGTGAGAGTAATGTTGCAAGAGTGTTGTAGATGTGAGAGTAATGTTACAAGAGAGTTGTAGATGTGAGAGTAATGTTACAAGAGAGTTGTAGATGTGAGAGTAATGTTGCAAGAGTGTTGTAGATGTGAGTAATGTTGCAAGAGTGTTGTAGATGTGAGAGTAATGTTGCAAGAGTGTTGTAGATGTGAGAGTAATGTTACAAGAGTGTTGTAGATGTGAGTAATGTTGCAAGAGTGTTGTAGATGTGAGTAATGTTGCAAGAGTGTTGTAGATGTGAAAGTAATGTTGCAAGAGTGTTGTAGATGTGAGAGTAATGTTGCAAGGGTGTTGTAGATGTGAGAGTAATGTTACAAGAGTGTTGTAGATGTGAGTAATGTTGCAAGAGTGTTGTAGATGTGAGAGTAATGTTACAAGAGTGTTGTAGATGTGAGAGTAATGTTGCAAGAGTGTTGTAGATGTGAGAGTAATGTTGCAAGAGTGTTGTAGATGTGAGTAATGTTGCAAGAGTGTTGTAGATGTGAGAGTAATGTTACAAGAGTGTTGTAGATGTGAGTAATGTTGCAAGAGTGTTGTAGATGTGAAAGTAATGTTGCAAGAGTGTTGTAGATGTGAGTAATGTTGCAAGAGTGTTGTAGATGTGAGAGTAATGTTGCAAGAGTGTTGTAGATGTGAGAGTAATGTTGCAAGAGTGTTGTAGATGTGAAAGTAATGTTGCAAGAGTGTTGTAGATGTGAGTAATGTTGCAAGAGTGTTGCACCAGAAACTTATAAAAGTTAATGTCAGCAAAATGTTAGAGCAATGTCTGAAATTTGTTTAAGGTATTGGAGGGGTGTTGGTAGTGTGTTGGTGGAATATTGGCAGTGTTGGTGTCGTGTTGGTAGAAAGTTGGCTGGTTGTTAAATGGGTGTTGATAGAGCATTCTTGGAGATGATGGGATGTTGGTGGGGTGTTGATGGTGTTTTGTTGAAGTGTTGATTGTGTATTGATGGTGTGTTGTTGGTGGGATGTTGATGGTGTGTTGGTGGTATGTTGATGGTGTGTTGTTGGAGTGTTGGAGGTGTGTTGATGGGTGTTGGTGGGATGCTGGTGGTGTGTTGGTGGTGTGTTGGCCATAACCTACTGACCACACAAGTCTAGGTGTTTCTGGGGACGACACTAGACTCTGTGGACATATCACTTCACTTCCCCACACAACCCCATACTGGCCTATTAACTAATTGGTTTCCTGGAAATGACCTCTGATCTTTTGACTTATAAAAGTTACACTATTGTTGGGTTTGGTTAATAAGAACTTGTTCCGTTCATAACTTGTTGATATCGTTCGTTAACGAATCACATTGTGTAAAGACAGACTCGCCTGTCCATATCATAGTTATGATTAAAACGGGATGTATATCCCGCCTTCTTGAGTGAGGGTAGTAGGGAGACGGGAGGTGGAGTAGATCCTGGGGACACTTGTTCTCCTTCCAAGGCTAAATATTATACGTCCTGGTTAACGAACTACGTTTGGCGTTCCTAGCACCATCCGCTGCTTCCCCTCTCCTTGAGAGGAGCCACAGTGGTGAGGGGCCACAGTGGTGAGGGGCCACAGTGGTGAGGGGCCACAGTGATGAGGGGCCACAGTGGTGAAGGGCCACTGTGGTGAAGGGCCACAGTGGTGAGGGCCACAGTGGTGAAGGGCCACAGTGGTGAGGGGCCTCAGTGGTGAGGGCCACAGTGGTGAGGGGCCACAGTGGTGAGGGGCCACAGTGGTGAGGGCCACAGTGATGAGGGGCCACAGTGGTGAAGGGCCACAGTGGTGAGGGGCCTCAGTGAGGGCCACAGTGTGAGGGGCCACAGTGGTGAGGGGCCACAGTGGTGAGGGGCCACAGTGGTGAGGGGCCACAGTGGTGAGGGCCACAGTGATGAGGGGCCACAGTGGTGAAGGGCCACTGTGGTGAAGGGCCACAGTGGTGAGGGCCACAGTGGTGAAGGGCCACAGTGGTGAGGGGCCTCAGTGGTGAGGGCCACAGTGGTGAGGGGCCACAGTGGTGAGGAGCCACAGTGGTGAGGAGCCACATTGGTGAGGGCCACAGTGATGAGGGGCCACATTGGTGAGGGCCACAGAGGAAAGAGGCAATAAATATTGTGATATTCCTTGATACTGAACAGTTAGAAATTTACAATTTTTCAGCTTATACAAAATATTATATATTTGTCATCCAGTGGCTCTCGTGTTCCAGCCAGCTGGTGGCTCTCGTGTTCCAGCCAGCTGGTGGCTCTCGTGTTCCAGCCAGCTGGTGGCTCTCGTGTTCCAGCCAGCTGGTGGCTCTCGTGTTCCAGCCAGCTGGTGGCTCTCGTGTCCCAGCCAGCTGGTGGCTCTCGTGTCACAGCCAGCTGGTGGCTCTCGTGTCCCAGCCAGCTGGTGGCTCCCGTGTCCCAGCCAACTTGTGACCTCCGTGTTTCGGGTTATTCAGTGAGTCCCGCGTCCTGGGACAGCCAGTGACTCTCGTAATATATCAGATATATTCATCGTAAAGACTCGCACTAAGATCGTCCATACGTCTCTGCTACAAAAGTTAGACACTGACGTACCAGCGTAATGTCCGAGTAGATGTCCTCGGGGTGAGGGTGGCAGCCTCCCTGATGATACATCACTAGTGCAGCGTCTGGACGGCCGTCGTCAGCGTCATTAAGACCAGACGAAGACATGATAAGAAAGCTGCAGGTAACGTGACGCCCTGCTCTGCCGGACCTCGACAACTGCTGGTGTCTTGTGTGATGGTAGAGGGTGGGTGAGGGGCTGAAAGATCGTCCTCTGAAAGGCATATCATCATTGGTGCTCAACTTACGTGTTGTTACAATTGTTAGCGCCGCCGTTCCAGGAACCGGTCAAGAAATTATTCAGTGACAAACTTCAGCTGCTTCCGTACAAGAGGAGGCGGGGGTTGGTGTGTGTGTGTGTGTGTGTGTGTGTGTGTGTGTGTGTACAGGGAAGCGGCAGCCCTGCCATGCTCTCTATAAACCTCGTGTGTGGACGTGAGGAGGAAGCTGTAGCCATTCCAGGTGACAGTGGCTCCATGAATCAGTAATGTCCAGGTCATCCCCGTCTATGGTGTGTCTGTCTGTCTGTTTGTAATAAATAAATGAATTGCGGTTTATTAAATAGAAGCCGCCATTAGGCTAAGAATACACAGATAAAGTATTACAGAGATCACAAAACTGGGAGAACATAACAGCAACAAGTCACTAATCATAATATAGTTAAGATCAAGCTGGACTGGATATTACCACGCTTTGGTTGAGCACGTGAGTGAGGCAGTGCATGTACACAGTCACGGTGGCAGATACGCGTGGTAAATCTTCAGGGTTAGGTCTGATGTACTTTGTTGAACATTAAGTGATAGATAGATAGGTACAGTGATACAACAGATGAAATTCCACAAAGCCCATGTTTTGCTTAGCGATGCATTTGTTCGTCGTTGTTTGTGGTTCATAATGTGAGGTACAGGAGTGTTCTTACATATGTCTGTTTACCTATGATTGGTGGTAGCCGATTGTGGTGACGAACCACAGTACGCGGCCGGGGCAAGGAGGCTGCTGTGACGGACCGCGTCAGCAGTGTGCTGCCGGAGTTGGTCTGAACAACCATAACTATAACCAAACTGCCAGTGTGCTGCTGGGGTTGGTCTGGGACAACCACAACCACACATGCTGGCGCCAGTCTGCTGTGGAAGGTATACGTCGTCACTTACCACTGAAGAGTATAATTCCTGTACTGTGGTCAACACAAACGTTGTTGACAGGAGAAACGTCTGTATCTTTGGCCAGGAAGCAGAGGAGGAACGTGGCCACACTGTCGGGGGCCAGCCAGGTGGTGGGTGGACACCTCAGGCTGCCCCTCCTGGTGCGGGCGAGGTCGATCAGACGCACTTAATCCAATCTAGGTGTCGAGCGTGAAGGGTCAGCGCCAATTAACGCCCGCTGAATCTCAGCCAGTTACTGGCTGGCTCGCTGGGATTTACCTGCCCCGCCTCGTGAGCTACAGGAGCTGCCCTGGATGGGTTGAGGCCCACAGCCCTGTCCCGCCTCATGGGTTACACGAGTGACCAAAGCTGGGTCACGGCTCGCGACCCAAACACTCCAGGGTTTGAGTGACCACACGCTGGGTGATCCAGGTGGACCAGTGTTGAGCCAGTCCCTCTTTGATGTCCCGACAGTGTCGCGTCATCACCTTTCATGAGCACTTACACAAGTACTTCAGCTTTACCTTCCCTGATGAACCCTGTATTTCTTGCTGTTTTGCATATATATATATATATATATATATATATATATATATATATATATATATATATATATATATATATATATATATATATATATATATATATCGAGGATGTAAGGCATGTGTACGTGTAGGAAGAGAGGAAAGTGATTGGTTCTCAGTGAATGTAGGTTTGCGGCAGGGGTGTGTGATGTCTCCATGGTTGTTTAATTTGTTTATGGATGGGGTTGTAAGGGAGGTAAATGCAAGAGTCCTGGAAAGAGGGGCAAGTATGAAGTCTGTTGGGGATGAGAGAGCTTGGGAAGTGAGTCAGTTGTTGTTCGCTGATGATACAGCGCTGGTGGCTGATTCATGTGAGAAACTGCAGAAGCTGGTGACTGAGTTTGGTAAAGTGTGTGGAAGAAGAAAGTTGAGAGTAAATGTGAATAAGAGCAAGGTTATTAGGTACAGTAGGGGTGAGGGTCAAGTCAATTGGGAGGTGAGTTTGAATGGAGAAAAACTGGAGGAAGTGAAGTGTTTTAGATATCTGGGAGTGGATCTGTCAGCGGATGGAACCATGGAAGCGGAAGTGGATCATAGGGTGGGGGAGGGGGCGAAAATTTTGGGAGCCTTGAAAAATGTGTGGAAGTCGAGAACATTATCTCGGAAAGCAAAAATGGGTATGTTTGAGGGAATAGTGGTTCCAACAATGTTGTATGGTTGCGAGGCGTGGGCTATGGATAGAGATGTGCGCAGGAGGATGGATGTGCTGGAAATGAGATGTTTGAGGACAATGTGTGGTGTGAGGTGGTTTGATCGAGTAAGTAACGTAAGGGTGAGAGAGATGTGTGGAAATAAAAAGAGCGTGGTTGAGAGAGCAGAAGAGGGTGTTTTGAAATGGTTTGGGCACATGGAGAGAATGAGTGAGGAGAGATTGACCAAGAGGATATATGTGTCGGAGGTGGAGGGAACGAGGAGAAGAGGGAGACCAAATTGGAGGTGGAAAGATGGAGTGAAAAAGATTTTGTGTGATCGGGGCCTGAACATGCAGGAGGGTGAAAGGAGGGCAAGAAATAGAGTGAATTGGAGTCATGTGGTATACAGGGGTTGACGTGCTGTCAGTGGATTGAAGCAAGGCATGTGAAGCGTCTGGGGTAAACCATGGAAAGCTGTGTAGGTATGTATATTTGCGTGTGTGGACGTGTGTATGTACATGTGTATGGGGGGGGGGGGGTTGGGCCATTTCTTTCGTCTGTTTCCTTGCGCTACCTCGCAAACGCGGGAGACAGCGACAAAGTATAAAAAAAAAAAAAAAAAAAATATATATATATATATATTCCTATTAGTCCACGGGAAAGATGAAACGCGATAAGTTCCCAAGTGCACTTTCGTGTAATAATTACATCATCAGGGGAGACACAAGAGAGAAATATAACAGTCAGTCGATATACAACAAACAGACGTAGCTAGGACGCCATTTGGTAAACAAGTGATTGTCCAAGACAGACAACGAGCGTATCATAAACTTATTATGTGGACAAGAAGGTGAATTGTTCACAAATTTTATCAACATTTAAGTTTTCCAATTTGTATAGATCTTCACTAATATTAAGGTTATAATTCTTTGTGCATTCAATAATAGAAGATTCAAGATATTTCTCATGGTACTGGAGTTAAAGTTAATAACTGAGATCCCATTACTCCAGTCGATACAATAATCATAGGTTTTAACGTGATTAAACATGGCATTTGATTCTTGTCCTGTCCTTATACTATATTCATGTTGCAAAAGTCTAACAGAAAGATCCTTACCGGTCTGCCCAACACACAGGCGATCGGGGCCTGAACTTACAGGAGGGTGAAAGGCGTGCAAGATAATAGAGTGTATTGGAACGATGTGGTATACCGGGGTCGACGTAGTTTCAATGGATTGAGCCAGGGCATGTGAAGCGTCTAGGGTAAACCATGGAAAGTTTTGTGGGGCCTGAATGTGGAAAGGGAGCTGTGGTTTCTGTTCATTACACATGACAGCTAGAGACAGTGTGAACGAATGTGGCCTTTGTTGTCTTTTCCAAGCGCTACCTCGCGCGAGGGGAGGGGGGTGCGATTTCATGTGTAGAGGGGTAGCGACGTAAATGGATGAAGGCAGCAAGTATGGAAATGTACATGTGTAAATATGTATATGTCTGTGTATGTATATGTACGTATACGTTGAAATGTATAGGTATGTATATGTGCGTGTGTGGGCGTTTATGTATATACATGTGTATGTGGGTGGGTTGGGCCATTCTTTCGTCTGCTTCCTTGCGCTATCTCGCTAACGCGGGAGATAGCGATAAAGTATAATATATATATATATATATATATATATATATATATATATATATATATATATATATATATATATATATATATATATGCTCGCCATTTCCTGCATAAGCGAGGTAGCGTCAAGAACAGATGACTGAGCCTTAGAGGGGAATTTTCCTCACTTGGCTTCTTGCTCTTTTCCTTCTTTTGGAAAGTAATACAGGAAGGGAGGATTCCATCTTCCCAGGTTCTGCTTAATAGTGGAATGTTTTCTTCACTTCGTCGTTCACTCTTCATGTGTTAATCTTCCTGTGTTACATCAACAAACGCCTGTGCAGACCTGACTGATTCCTACATCAATATTCTCTCGCTTTACTCCTTCCTCCAGATACAGCACCTGTCTGTGGCATGTTTGGGCATCACCAAGTCCCTCCCTCATGCTGCTCAATATGCAAACCCAACCAGTTGATGCCATAAACCCTACCCCCGCCCGACCCATCTTCCCAGACATACGGTCCCCGGTATGGGTTGATGTGGTCCGTGACGTGGGTTGCGGTGGTAGTGATGGCCTGCTGTCAGGTCCTGGGTGCAGCTTCTCACTCTGCGTTCATGTGCTAACGTTCTGTTCGATAACATGAATGAGTCAGCAGCTACAGTATATGATATGCAGATTAGATTACGTACCACACTAGGGACATGACTGTATATATATATATATATATATATATATATATATATATATATATATATATATATATATATATATATATATATCAGTCTTCAGTTTCATCATAATAATCAACAATTTTCCTTCCCATCCTTCAGTCCAGGATCGTTTATAAAGCAGATAAAGGTAGACTTGGTCATTACCTGGAGGCTCTCGTGCCGCCACTCATTTGTAAACACCTTCGACCTCTTCCCAATCCTTCCAGTGCCACTAATGACTCTCCTTGACTGATCCATGTCCTTCTCCCACCAGCTGCCTGGCCAAACACAATACAACACACTGTCCTCCTCATTAGACGCCCACCTCACCACAGCCTCACCTGCCGCAGTTCGCTAGACATAAGCTGCCACCGTCTGCCACAACTGCTCTTTCCTGAATATTGTTGTCATCAGAAGTATTCTCAAGTGTTCATTTTCAACATACGTGTCCAGTAGGATCTGTGTTCTCTCCACCTGAACGTACGTCTGAAGGAATATGAAACTCTTCAGAAGAGGATGACAAGCTCAACTTTTCTGAAAATAACGATAGCAGATAATCATAAAGTAAATGGATGATATTTCATACAGAAACATTGACTCGTAATTTCGTTACATAATTTCATTCTAAATCCGTCAGCTCTCTCAGTTCCCTGTGGAGCCTGTCCTGGGGTTTTAGTGGAGGCAAGACTCGCTGCTGAAGAGAGTGGTAACGTCCCAGTGATGGTCAAGTACACACCTTTCCAGGTAGTTTAGAGAGAGTGAGGCAGAAGGTTGGATCAGACGTCGCCAGTGGTTTCTGGCATTTGGAGACAATGAGTCATGGAGACACACTTCTGAAAAACAAAAGTATACGAACGTTCAGACCAACATTTTACGGAAATTGTTTCTCCCAAAATGAGAAAAAACTACGTACTTATAAATCCAAACTTCACCTCAAGTTAAGAGTCTACGGACTCTCCTATCCACGTTTCACGATCATCTAAAACTCTACGGAGTTACCAACTTGTATTACACTAAGGCATGACACACTCTACGGTCTTGCTGACCCACCTTTGGTTAAGAAAATATTTATTCATAGCTATTTCGATAAGAACTGATCCTTCCTAATGTCTCCAACACACGTGATAATGGAAGTTCCATAAAGCTTCACAAATTCAGAACGAGAAGTTTTCCCGATGTCTTCCTTGTAACGCCTCCTCTCCCTCTTCCTGGACTGTATTGCTTGTCACAACCAGAACATAAACTTGATGTTAGTTCCAGTAATAATGCGTCCCACAGACCAGCAAGTTCCAGTAATAATGCGTCCCACAGACCAGCAAGTTCCAGTATTAATGCGTCCCACAGACCAGCAAGTTCCAGTATTAATGCGTCCCACAGACCAGCAAGTTCCAGTAATAATGCGTCCCACAGACCAGCAAGTTCCAGTAATAATGCGTCCCACAGACCAGCAAGTTCCAGTATTAATGCGTCCCACAGACCAGCAAGTTCCAGTATTAATGCGTCCCACAGACCAGCAAGTTCCAGTATTAATGCGTCCCACAGACCAGCAAGTTCCAATATTAATGCGTCCCACAGACCAGCAAGTCAGACAGTATCCTGAGAAATATAGAGGAGAACCAAAGCCAGAACAGCCAAAGCAAACTCCTGCTATCTCTGGAGAGGTGTATATGAGCAGTGTGTGTGGTGCGTATGCTGGCAGGAAGACCAATAATCACTTGATGCACAATAATAAATCCTATATTCTGCAGGATGAATACATGTATGGACGAATCAATACACTAGACCACTGGAGTAGAAGGAATAGCTGATATCACCTCGAGTGTCATGGACATGAGCGTCACCAGTCAATTATCGTGATAAAAGCACGACCACAGGACCACTACCTCACTAATTGGCTGAGCGGCAGCCTTGCCTCCTACCTCAGGGGAGGCTTTTAGGCTGGCCCTTGATCAGCCAGGGTCCGCCACGACCCTCATACATACGCGCACGTCAAAACAGACGAAGACTCTCTCTCTCTCTCTCTCTCTCTCTCTCTCTCTCTCTCTCTCTCTCTCTCTCTCTCTCTCTAGTAGGTAGGGCTGCTCCATGTAAATGCAGTGACCATAGGTCAGCTGCACACACAAGTCCAATAAGGAAACACAGGAAATGAAATTTGGTAGATATATATATCGACGCACTAGAGGCCAGGAGTCGGTCTGTGTCCGGGAGGCACAATGTTGCCGGAGACAAACTAGTGTGTGTAGTTCTAGTGTGGGTAGTCTCAGTGTGGGTAGTTCTGGTGTGTGTAGTTCTAGTGTGGGTAGTTCTAGTGTGGGTAGTTCTAGTGTGGGTAGTTCTGGTGTGTGTAGTTCTAGTGTGGGTAGTTCTAGTGTGTGTAGTTCTAGTGTGGGTAGTTCTAGTGTGTGTAGTTCTAGTGTGGGTAGTTCTAGTGTGTGTAGTTCTAGTGTGGGTAGTTCTAGTGTGGGTAGTTCTAGTGTGTGTAGTTCTAGTGTGGGTAGTTCTAGTGTGTGTAGTTCTAGTGTGTGTAGTTCTAGTGTGGGTAGTTCTAGTGTGTGTAGTTCTAGTGTGTGTAGTTCTAGTGTGTGTAGTTCTAGTGTGTGTAGTTCTAGTGTGGGTAGTTCTAGTGTGTGTAGTTCTAGTGTGTGTAGTTCTAGTGTGTGTAGTTCTAGTGTGTGTAGTTCTAGTGTGGGTAGTTCTAGTGTGGGTAGTTCTAGTGTGGGTAGTTCTAGTGTGGGTAGTTCTAGTGTGGGTAGTTCTAGTGTGGGTAGCTCTAGTGTGGGTAGTTCTAGTGTGGGTAGTCTCAGTGTGGGTAGCTCTAGTGTGGGTAGCTCTAGTGTGTGTAGTTCTAGTGTGGGTAGTCTCAGTGTGTGTAGTTCTAGTGTGGGTAGTTCTAGTGTGGGTAGTCTCAGTGTGGGTAGCTCTAGTGTGGGTAGTCTCAGTGTGGGTAGTTCTAGTGTGGGTAGCTCTAGTGTGGGTAGTTCTAGTGTGGGTAGTTCTAGTGTGTGTAGTTCTAGTGTGGGTAGTCTCAGTGTGTGTAGTTCTAGTGTGGGTAGTTCTAGTGTGGGTAGTTCTAGTGTGGGTAGCTCTAGTGTGGGTAGTTCTAGTGTGGGTAGCTCTAGTGTGGGTAGTTCTAGTGTGGGTAGCTCTAGTGTGTGTAGTTCTAGTGTGGGTAGTTCTAGTGTGGGTAGTTCTAGTGTGGGTAGTTCTAGTGTGGGTAGTTCTAGTGTGGGTAGTCTCAGTGTGTGTAGTTCTAGTGTGGGTAGTTCTAGTGTGGGTAGTCTCAGTGTGTGTAGTTCTAGTGTGGGTAGTTCTAGTGTGGGTAGTTCTAGTGTGGGTAGTCTCAGTGTGTGTAGTTCTAGTGTGGGTAGTCTCAGTGTGGGTAGCTCTAGTGTGGTTGGGTGGGGAAGTGTTGAGGAAGGGAGGCATCTGGTGAGGCGAGGCGGGGCTGAGGGTCAAGACTGGTGATGGCCGCCGCTCTGTGACCCTTACAGGAAAGGTCAGAGGTCACGATGAACAATTATTGACGTAGTTGCTCTTGGACGATGGTCGCCTGGGGCAAGGCACGTGTGACCTCTCTTGACCACCGTGTGTAGTTATCTATATGTAATTACCTATCTTCTCTTAATCATGTGTGCTACAGCACTAGGAGGTGACCCTACACTCGTGGGGTCTTACCTCCTAAAGTTTCTGTACGATCACTCATACAACTTGGTCAACATCTGTATGATGAACAGTTCACAACGTCATCATTCACTTGTTCCAGTCTTCATCATTCACTTGTTCCAGTCTTCATCATTCACTTGTTCCAGTCTTCATCATTCACTTGTTCCAGTCTTCATCACTCACTTGTTCCAGTCTTCATCACTCACTTGTTCCAGTCTTCATCATTCACTTGTTCCAGTCTTCATCACTCACTTGTTCCAGTCTTCATCACTCACTTGTTCCAGTCTTCATCATTCACTTGTTCCAGTCTTCATCATTCACTTGTTCCAGTCTTCATCACTCACTTGTTCCAGTCTTCATCACTCACTTGTTCCAGTCTTCATCATTCACTTGTTCCACTCTTCATCATTCACTTGTTCCAGTCTTCATCACTCACTTGTTCCAGTCTTCATCACTCACTTGTTCCAGTCTTCATCACTCACTTGTTCCAGTCTTCATCATTCACTTGTTCCAGTCTTCATCACTCACTTGTTCCAGTCTTCATCACTCACTTGTTCCAGTCTTCATCATTCACTTGTTCCAGTCTTCATCACTCACTTGTTCCAGTCTTCATCATTCACTTGTTCCAGTCTTCATCATTCACTTGTTCCAGTCTTCATCATTCACTTGTTCCAGTCTTCATCACTCACTTGTTCCAGTCTTCATCATTCACTTGTTCCAGTCTTCATCATTCACTTGTTCCAGTCTTCATCATTCACTTGTTCCAGTCTTCATCATTCACTTGTTCCAGTCTTCATCATTCACTTGTTCCAGTCTTCATCATTCACTTGTTCCAGTCTTCATCATTCACTTGTTCCAGTCTTCATCATTCACTTGTTCCAGTCTTCATCATTCACTTGTTCCAGTCTTCATCACTCACTTGTTCCAGTCTTCATCACTCACTTGTTCCAGTCTTCATCATTCACTTGTTCCAGTCTTCATCATTCACTTGTTCCAGTCTTCATCACTCACTTGTTCCAGTCTTCATCACTCACTTGTTCCAGTCTTCATCACTCACTTGTTCCAGTCTTCATCATTCACTTGTTCCAGTCTTCATCACTCACTTGTTCCAGTCTTCATCACTCACTTGTTCCAGTCTTCATCACTCACTTGTTCCAGTCTTCATCACTCACTTGTTCCAGTCTTCATCACTCACTTGTTCCAGTCTTCATCACTCACTTGTTCCAGTCTTCATCACTCACTTGTTCCAGTCTTCCATTGCTGTTGTACTTTACAACTACTTCTTGACATCTCAACCAGTGTTGTCCTCTGGTGGTTCTGTCTGTACATCTCTCAAACATCTCCTCACTGTCTGCGTCATCAAGCTTAGCTGAAAACTTGAAGGTTGTGATCGGGTCAACCTTTATCCTTCTGTCTTCTGTGATGGACAGATCTAAGGCTTCTATATTTCCTCTGCACGAGAGAGAGAGAGAGAGAGAGAGAGAGAGAGAGAGAGAGAGAGAGAGAGAGAGAGAGAGAGAGAGAGGAATATAGAATATAGACTATTTCAAATTAATGAAAAGGTCTGTTGTATCTCTATCCATATATATATATATATATATATATATATATATATATATATATATATATATATATATATATATATATATATATATATAAGCTACTCAGGTGGTTGCGTAGAACATGTAATATACGCAGTTCTATTCTTCTTGATGAAACTTATTGGAATTCTTTTGTGTGTACTGGTGCGTGTGTTGCTACCACTAGCGCCTTCATTTCCCTGGCCAGGACGCAGGATTACGCTGGTGAATAGCGCTGATACAAGACGCACCTTTGTGTCTGGCAAAATATCTCGTGTATGACTGGAGCTGGATTGATAATGGTGATGCGTCATGAACTTTACGAGAACAGCTTTCAACATGATTCTGGCTGGAGAGCATCATGAAGACGTACGTGGCCAGCAGGATGGACCCATGGCTTGGTTAGTGTCTGTCTGAGTGGCGTGGTCGTGTGTCACTTTGCCTGTTCGTCTGTGTGAACACATTGATCGATAATACAAGAGTCGGAAGCTTTTGTCCCACCAGTGAGACTGAGGCTAACGTGACCAAATGGACCGACAACCTTAACAAGAAAAACATCAGGATCAAGGTCACAGGTTCGTGGTCTGATGGAGGTGACCCAACAGGTTTGTGTGTCATCTGACACAATAGTAACCTGTCGTGGATGGAAGCCTGGGACTGCTGATTGGTTGGCCAGATTGTTGCCAGTTGAAACCAGTGAATTGCTCTCCCAAAACATTTAGTTTTATTTCCGTCTTCATCAAAATTTTTATGGGTAATTCCATGAGAGGCTATTGAGTGGTGAACAATGGAAGTAACATTTTTCCTTATTGACTGTGAGTGTGGGCAGACACTAGCCACGATTATTATCAGAAACATGTACTAATATTTACACTTACCTGAACTGTTATATGTGCTCTGTGTTTGATAATGTTTAGCCTGGAGTAGACCCAGGCAAGACCAACCACACAAACAGAAAATTCTTTTGGAAAATATGTGAATTTACTTTACACCGAGGATATGGCAATTCGGGTCATGAGGGCAGTGCATGATTTGTTGGCTGCGTCAGGTGGGGCCTTGGTTCCCTGTCCACCTGGTTGTGCACACCGCATTTCGCCAGAAACTTATCAACACAATCAACTCTCGTATACCGCTGTCATGACGTAGGTCTGAGAGCAGTCTCGGGCATCCAGTGATCATGACCACAACAACAAGTGGTAATCATACACGTCTTTATCTTCAAACGTAGATAACAATGTGAACAATCTTACCCTCAGGACGGTGGCCGTACGGCTCCTACCTGGTCGACCACAACTCCGGGGCCTGGCCGGTCGTCCTCTGCTTTGAGCCTTGGTTCAGCATAACATCACAATAATATTGTAATAACGATAAGAAGAAAAAGAATCATGAACTGCAATATTAGGAGATGCAGTTTGTAAAACATATAAGTAAAATAGAAAAATAAGTTCGGTTCTGTTTTCAAGAAAATTGAACTTGAGGAAACACTTGCTGTAGGAAGACATGGACTGCGACTGAGGGATATCCTCGAACTGTGGCATGACAGATCGAGACAGTGTGCCACTTATCTCGAACCAATATTTTTCCTCGGATAAAAATCCATCTGGACTTCACAACATTTGTACAATGGACGAGACCTACCCTTATGTTCAGGAACATTTTTTGAAATGTAACAAGAAATGTTTCACGTAACACAAACACTCAAACATTTATATTTTCTACGAGATATTATTGTAAACGATCTATATTCCCGTTACAAAATTTACACCAACAAAACACTTTTACCTTTTACCGACCATAGAAATTGATAACAACAAATCAACAACCAAAACTCGATGCAACAACCTTTCCAACCGTTGATCACGGCAGGTAAACACAGACTCACTTACTACGTTGGAAGCAATTGCACTATTTCTACTGCAGAATAATACTGCAAGAAAAAATAAAACTGAATGATAATGTAGCCATAGGACTGACTCAAGATGCCGCGTATATAACAATGGAGACATTCAGTGAACAAGACCTCCCAGGTCAGGGGTGGGTACCTTGCCCATGTGTGTTATCGTGTCTGGTGCAGCAGTCGTCATCAAGGGGACCTGCTGCTACGACTCGAAATGAAAGAAAACATTTAAGAGAGTAACTCCACCTCTACCCCCCTCCTCTACCTTCCACTTCTACCCCCCTCCTCTACCTTCCACTTCTACCCTCCTCCTCTACCTTCCACTTCTACCCTCCTCCTCTACCTTCCACTTCTACCCTCCTCCTCTACCTTCCTCCTCCGAGGCAGTCATCACATGTGACCTCCTCTGAAGCTGGGTTGGAATTTTCGTGCGTCGGGCCATCTAATTCACTTTATAAGTTTGTGTAAGTAACATTGTTTAGATCTGTCTGTTGACTTTAGAAGAATGATGATGACTGTATCTTGTTTATGATCTTAACACTGTTGTGTTGTGTGTCAGGTGCGTACTGCCCCCGCACCTTCGATGGTTGGTCTTGCTGGAACGACACGCCGGCCGGCACCAGGGCCTTCGTCCAGTGTCCAGACTTCATCACTGGCTTCGACCCCCACCGTGAGTATGCCATGTGTCCCACCCCCGCATGTGTCCTACTGTGTCCTCTACCTGTGTCCCGCCATTTGTGTCACTTTCTTTTAAGTTTACTATATGTGTCCCCTCCATCCGTGTCACCTCCATCTGTGTCCCCTCCATCCGTGTCCCCTACAGCCTTGTCCTCTGTAGCTGTGTCCCTCCCAGCCGTGTCCCCTAAAGCTGTGTGCCCTCCAGACATGTCCCCTCTAGCCGTGTCATATTGTCATATGACACTTCCTACCGTGTCATATTGTCATATGACACCTCTTGCTGTGTCAGGACTACTCTCAGCATACGTCTCCTGGTCACGTAGTTGCATGAGATTCAGAGCCACGTCAGAGTGACCCGGGTTCGAAGCCTGTCTTCCTGGGTTCGAGATCCATCATTATTTTGCTATATATCTTGATGTTGTTCCTCAGCAGTATGCAAGGTCATGCCAGAGCTTTATGGCAGCCACTGAGCCTTCTGACTCACGGTGGTGGAAAACATTTTGCTTCACACACCAGTAACTCCCTTATTATGCTAATGTATTGATTTGCATATATATTGTTGTGTTTACCTTGTTGCCTGGGTAATGGAGGCCCTCACTCTATGTAGAGTTTCTCTTACTTTATTACTCTTTTCTTGCTGACCACACCTACTCGCGTCTCTCTGTATTTTCCTCCATCTGTGATATGTTACTATTTGCTGCTGAAGATGTGTTGAATTACACGAATGCACTGAAGCAAATTTTCCTGCCTTGGTTTTCCCTCGTGGTCCACAAGTTTATATATATATATGTATATATATATATATATATATATATATATATATATATATATATATATATATATATATATATATATATATATGGATGTTAATGTGCTGAGAGGTGCAACTGGAGGGATGTCTGATCATTATCTTGTGGAGGCGAAGGTGAAGATTTGTATGGGTTTTCAGAAAAGAAGAGTGAATGTTGGGGTGAAGAGGGTGGTGAGAGTAAGTGAGCTTGGGAAGGAGACCTGTGTGAGGAAGTACCAGGAGAGACTGAGTACAGAATGGAAAAAGGTGAGAACAATGGAAGTAAGGGGAGTGGGGGAGGAATGGGATGTATTTAGGGAATCAGTGATGGATTGCGCAAAAGATGCTTGTGGCATGAGAAGAGTGGGAGGTGGGTTGATTAGAAAGGGTAGTGAGTGGTGGGATGAAGAAGTAAGAGTATTAGTGAAAGAGAAGAGAGAGGCATTTGGACGATTTTTGCAGGGAAAAAATGCAATTGAGTGGGAGATGTATAAAAGAAAGAGACAGGAGGTCAAGAGAAAGGTGCAAGACGTGAAAAAAGGGCAAATGAGAGTTGGGGTGAGAGAGTATCATTAAATTTTAGGGAGAATAAAAAGATGTTCTGGAAGGAGGTAAATAAAGTGCGTAAGACAAGGGAGCAAATGGGAACTTCAGTGAAGGGCACAAATGGGGAGGTGATAACAAGTAGTGGTGATGTGAGAAGGAGATGGAGTGAGTATTTTGAAGGTTTGTTGAATGTGTTTGATGATAGAGTGGCAGATATAGGGTGTTTTGGTCGAGGTGGTGTGCAAAGTGAGAGGGTTAGGGAAAATGATTTGGTAAACAGAGAAGGGGTAGTGAAAGCTTTGCTGAAGATGAAAGCCGGCAAGGCAGCAGGTTTGGATGGTATTGCAGTGGAATTTATCAAAAAAGGGGTGACTGTATTGTTGACTGGTTGGTAAGGTTATTTAATGTATGTATGACTCATGGTGAGGATTGGCGGAATGCGTGCATAGTGCCATTGTACAAAGGCAAAGGGGATAAGAATGAGTGCTCAAATTACAGAGGTATAAGTTTGTTGAGTATTCCTGGTAAATTATATGGGAGGGTATTGATTGAGAGGGTGAAGGCATGTACAGAGCATCAGATTGGGGAAGAGCAGTGTGGTTTCAGAAGTGGTAGAGGATGTGTAGATCAGGTGTTTGCTTTGAAGAATGTATGTGAGAAATACTTAGAAAAGCAAATGGATTTGTATGTAGCATTTATGGATCTGGAGAAGGCATATGATAGAGTTGATAGAGATGCTCTGTGGAAGGTATTAAGAATATATGGTGTGGGAGGAAAGTTGTTAGAAGCAGTGAAAAGTTTTTATCGAGGATGTAAGGCATGTGTACGTGTAGGAAGAGAGGAAAGTGATTGGTTCTCAGTGAATGTAGGTTTACGGCAGGGGTGTGTGATGTCTCCATGGTTGTTTAATTTGTTTATGGATGGGGTTGTTAGGGAGGTAAATGCAAGAGCTTTGGAAAGAGGGGCAAGTATGAAGTCTGTTGGGGATGAGAGAGCTTGGGAAGTGAGTCAGTTGTTGTTCGCTGATGATACAGCGCTGGTGGCTGATTCATGTGAGAAACTGCAGAAGCTGGTGACTGAGTTTGGTAAAGTGTGTGGAAGAAGAAGGTTAAGAGTAAATGTGAATAAGAGCAAGGTTATTAGGTACAGTAGGGTTGAGGGTCAAGTCAATTGGGAGGTGAGTTTGAATGGAGAAAAACTGGAGGAAGTGAAGTGTTTTAGATATCTGGGAGTGGATCTGGCAGCGGATGGAACCATGGAAGCGGAAGTGGATCATAGGGTGGGGGAGGGGGCGAAAATTCTGGGGGCCTTGAAGAATGTGTGGAAGTCGAGAACATTATCTCGGAAAGCAAAAATGGGTATGTTTGAAGGAATAGTGGTTCCAACAATGTTGTATGGTTGCGAGGCGTGGGCTATGGATAGAGTTGTGCGCAGGAGGATGGATGTGCTGGAAATGAGATGTTTGAGGACAATGTGTGGTGTGAGGTGGTTTGATCGAGTGAGTAACGTAAGGGTAAGAGAGATGTGTGGAAATAAAAAGAGCGTGGTTGAGAGAGCGGAGGAGGGTGTTTTGAAGTGGTTTGGGCACATGGAGAGAATGAGTGAGGAAAGATTGACCAAGAGGATATATGTGTCGGAGGTGGAGGGAACGAGGAGAAGAGGGAGACCAAATTGGAGGTGGAAAGATGGAGTGAAAAAGATTTTGTGTGATCGGGGCCTGAACATGCAGGAGGGTGAAAGGAGGGCAAGGAATAGAGTGAATTGGATCGATGTGGCATACCGGGGTTGACGTGCTGTCAGTGGATTGAATCAAGGCATATATATATATATATATATATATATATATATATATATATATATATATATATATATATATATATATATATATATGTATATATATATATAT
Organism: Panulirus ornatus; assembly: GCF_036320965.1. Taxonomy (NCBI): domain Eukaryota; kingdom Metazoa; phylum Arthropoda; class Malacostraca; order Decapoda; family Palinuridae; genus Panulirus; species Panulirus ornatus. The sequence continues at coordinate 29,728,278 of NC_092271.1, read as the reverse complement.
ATATATATCAAAGTGCACAAATTTTACCCTGAGATATAGAAGTAGCTGTATCGGTAAAAGATTCCCTGGAAAAACTGGCCATAATATTATCTTTGCATAATTAATTAGATCAGCCAAAATTAGTTTGGTTATAAATGGCTTGAAAATTAGATGACGTAAATGTCGTGATTAATTAATGACTGAATTTTGGGTATAAATACCGTGGGAAAATCTTCGTCTCTTCCGACGATTTAAATGTAATGATTGTATGTTAAGGGTCGTTAAACATGAAGGTGGTTATTGAGTTTCACTTCAGATTCCACAAGTTACTGGTGCACTTACTGTGTGTGTGTGTGTGGGTGGGGGGGTTATAAAGGTAATGTATGGAAGTGGTTAAGTCAGGAGGAACATATGGATGGTTGGGGGACGTGTCAAGGTCAAAGCCGGTTCCACACCACACATAGACACTCCCTCACCTGACTGTCTGATGACTGGGGTAATATACAGCGATGACTGATTGTGTTAACATGTAGAGATGACTGATGACTGGGGAAGCATACAGAGATGATTGATGACTGGTAACATGTAGAGATGACCAGGGTGACATATGACTGGGATAATACAGATGACTGATAGCTCGGGCAACGTGATGGGAAGGCAGTAAGTGTATACATCTTGATGTTAACTACTGTAGGAGAAGGAGGGACCTTTCCTAGGATCCTACAGGATGGTTGTTGTCCTGGTCATCTTCAGGAGGGATCCTGCAGGATAGTGGTAGTCATTATGAGGTTGATCATATCATTACGATGAAACACTTCAGCCACGTAAGGTGTCGTGAGCTGAGTTCTGTTTGTTACAGTTTCCGTCATCTTACTTGTAATATAGTAGTAAGTGGCGATTCAGGCCAGACCTGTGACCTCATCCACCTGGGGTTACATGCACGTGAGTGTGACCTCGGGCGGGTCTGCCCTCCCCTTGAGTGGCTCAGTTGTAACTTGGAAAAGATAGATTTAAACGTGGCTCTGTAGTGGCTGCACCTCCTTCATCGGCAGTTCATAAACATTAACCTGATAAACATAGTTCGTCCGCAGTTTTTCTTTCCTTCAGCAAAGGTAAAGTGATCTGACTTGAGCAAAAGCCATAAAAAATGTTGCTGTGTCAGTCGAGCCAAGTTGGAACTAGTTCAGTGAACGCAATATGCAAACATTATGTTGTAGGACAGGAAACTCAAACAGCGAATCTCTCAGCAAAGCAGAATCAACCCTGCTTAATACATACCAAATAACTGCACAGCAATACACCCTGACGAATGTCAGCACAAGTCTATGTATACATCTGTCGTTCTGTCTCCGATTTTCCTTCAGTATAATGACTTAATACATCATGTGTGACATTAGAGGCAGCTTGGCGCTTCCAGTCTGACCAGAACATTGCTGTAGGACAGGCAACCCTCACGACAACTGCAGTGTGTGTGTGTGTGTGTGTGTGTGTGTGTGTGTGTGTGTGTGTGTGTGTGTGTGTGCAGAAACGTAGGAATGTTTGTGAGGCGGCTCTGGTCTGATCCCTCCTGCTCCTCCCCACACATTCCTTGCCTGACACGTCCTGTAATTACGTCGTAATGCCACATGAGGCGACCCAGTTTACGGTCATCTTCGTTATGGGTAAAGTCATGATGTGTGGGGGAAGAAGGGGGGGGGGGGGCGGCAGTGGACCAGACGAGACCTTGACGTCATCATCATCTTGTATAAGACAAGTGTTGGTCACCTGACATCGCCAGGTTTGGCCTGACATCGCCAGGTGACCAACACTCGGTGTCCACTCATTACCTGATGAAGTAAATTTGGCTCGTCGTCTTGTGGGTGAAGATATGAGCAGTACGAGTTGTCCTCAGATATTGCAGTCATCGCTTTACTGTGAGGCTGGCGAGGACACTGTCAAGTGGTAACACCTCTCTGTTGTGCACACTTCCAGGTGGGGAAGTCCTGTGGCTTGCTGACCTGATGTTGTTTATATTACAGTGATGTCATTCTTCCCAAGTTGTGACACTAAGCAAGACTCAACTTTGCCGTACATAAAGTGTCCTGACTGCTCCAGTCTTGGGTCAGCAGTGGATTAATTAGTCTGTTGTTGACGGCCTTACTTTATTACTTAAGTTTATCATCATTTGCATATTCCAATTAACTTTAGCTAAGCGTTAGAAGCCTCCAGATGATGTGTCACACTATAACCAGCCTCTTATCTTGGCACAAGTCTCTCTCTCTCTCTCTCTCTCTCTCTCTCTCTCTCTCTCTATATATATATATATATATATATATATATATATATATATATATATATATATATATATATATAACAGATTATCTCCAGATCTGGAGGTCAGTCATTACATGTTTTCAAATCTTAGATATAATTACGACCACCGATGTGGTGTCCAGTGTTGGTTGTGGCCCATAGTATTGTGGTGCCCTGGGAGCCGGCCCCAGCCCTCACCCCCACCTGGGAGCCGGCCCCAGCCCTCACCCCCACCTGGGAGCCGGCCCCAGCCCTCACCCCCACCTAGGAGCCGGCCCCAGCCCTCACCACCACCTGGGAGCCGGCCCCAGCCCTCACCCTCACCTGGGAGCCGGCCCCAGCCCTCACCCCCACCTGGGAGCCGGCCCCAGCCCTCACCACCACCTGGGAGCCGGCCCCAGCCCTCGGCCCCACCTGGGAGCCAGTCCCAGCCCTCGGCCCCACCTGGGAGCCAGTCCCAGCCCTCGGCCCCACCTGGGAGCCGGCCCCAGCCCTCACCCCCACCTGGGAGCCGGCCCCAGCCCTCACCCCACCTGGGAGTCAGCCCCAGCCCTCAGCCCCACCTGGGAGTCAGCCCCAGCCCTCACCCCCACCTGGGAGTCAGCCCCAGCCCTCAGCCCCACCTGGGAGCCGGCCCCAGCCCTCAGCCCCACCTGGGAGTCAGCCCCAGCCCTCAGCCCCACCTGGGAGTCAGCCCCAGCCCTCAGCCCCACCTGGGAGTCAGCCCCAGCCCTCAGCCCCACCTGGGAGTCAGCCCCAGCCCTCAGCCCCACCTGGGAGTCAGCCCCAGCCCTACCTCCCGTCACAGTGAAATATTCGTCCAACATAATTACCATAATCCACCTCACAGGACGTCAGGTAATGAGCGGGTAACCCGTGGACACATTACCTCACCTCACGAACCGCCAGGGTTTGGCTTTACCCCGAGGCCTGTGTGTTGTACCCAACCTTCACAGGCCTCCTTCTTCATGTAACCCCCCCCCCTCCTCATCACACACACACACACACACACACACACAGTCACCAACCTGCAGGTTATATGGTCAGACCGGGTTGGGTTGTTGTTCACCGTGTGAGGAGAGTGTGAGGGACACCGTGTGAGGAGAGTGTGAGGGACACCGTGTGAGGAGAGTGTGAGGGACACCGTGTGAGGAGAGTGTGAGGGACACCGTGTGGGGAGAGTGTGAGGGACACCGTGTGAGGAGAGTGTGAGGGACACCGTGTGAGGAGAGTGTGAGGGACACCGTGTGAGGAGAGTGTGAGGGACACCGTGTGAGGAGAGAGTGAGGGACACCGTGTGAGGAGAGTGTGAGGGACACCGTGTGAGGAGAGTGTGAGGGACACCGTGTGGGGAGAGTGGGTGGGTGGTACTTACTGTGCTCTGAGCATACGCTCGTTGTCTGTCTTGGACAATCGCATGTTTACCAAATTGAGTCCTTGCTTCGTCTCTTCGTTGTATATCAACTGAGTGTTATATTTCTCTCTTGTGTCTCCCCTGATGATGTGATTATTACACGAAAGTGCACTTGGGAACTTATCGTCTTTCATTTTCCCCGTGGACTGATAGGAATACATACATACATACATACATACATACATACATACATACATACATACGTGCGTGCGTGCGCCTGTGAGAGGCTGCTCCCTCTGAGGTTATCCTTGAAGAACTCAGTGGATTTCCTGCCAAAGGTCAACACAGGAGGCGGGTAAGGTAGTAAACATAGCCTGGATGATCCATATAATATAACAAACATAAACTGAAGGCTACGCGTAACATAGCAATCATGGCCTGGACGCTTAATGTAACACAGTGGGCATAACCTGGTTACCTTAACATAGCAAACATAGCCTGGACGCTGCTTATAATAAACGTCACTTAGACGCTGCACGTAACATAGCCAGAATATCACAGGTAACATGGCCAGGAACCTGGATGTAGGATCAGATGGTGTTGTTTATGGATTATCATGCTGGAGGATATGTAGCCACCATTCATAACACACATTACCTATTCATTACGATTACTAGATAACCCGCATTACATCATCTTGTCCCGCAGTATTACAACTCTGCAATATCGTCGAAGATTCACACGTCAGAAGTGAAGATTCCAACATTCTTGGTCGTCTATCATGAATATTTAACAAAGTCCAACTGTTTGAGACTTTGTCAGGGAATTAATGTGATCACAGATGTGTCATTATGCAGACGATCATCTAATGTTTATGTATATAGCGACGAAGTTGTTCATTAAGGTGTTTAACTGCCGAAGTTTAATGTCTTTAATTAACACGTCATTATTCTTGACGGTGGGGCAGCCCAGTGGGATACGACCTTCTTCATAAGGTTGGAGGATGATGGTAGATTATCTTAGTATCCCAGAAATACAACTCTCTCTCTCTCTCTCTCTCTCTCTCTCTCTATATATATATATATATATATATATATATATATATATATATATATATATATATATATATATATATATATTATATATATATATATATATATATATATATATATATATATATATATATATATATATATATATATATTTTCTTCTTTCAAATTGTTCGCCATTTCCCGCATTAGCGAGGTAGCGTTAAGAACAGAGGACTGGGCCTTTGAGGGAATACCCTCACCTGGCCCAATTCTCTGTTCCTTCTTTTGGAAAATTAAAAAAAAAAAAACGAGAGGGGAGGATTTCCAGCCCCCCGCTCCCTCCCCTTTTAGTCGCCTTTTACGACACGCAGGGAATACGTGGGAAGTATTCTTTGTCCCCTATCCCCAGGGAAAAAATATATATATTTTTTTTTTTTTTTTGCTTTGTCGCTGTCTCCCGCGTTTGCGAGGTAGCGCAAGGAAACAGACGAAAGAAATGGCCCACCCCCCTCCCCCCCCATACACATGTATATACATACGTCCACACATGCAAATATACATACCGACACAGCTTTCCATGGTTTACCCCAGACGCTTCACATGCCCTGATTCAATCCACTGACAGCACGTCAACCCCGGTATACCACATCGCTCCAATTCACTCTATTCCTTGCCCTCCTTTCACCCTCCTGCATGTTCAGGCCCCGATCACACAAAATCTTTTTCACTCCATCTTTCCACCTCCAATTTGGTCTCCCTCTTCTCCTCGTTCCCTCCACCTCCGACACATATATCCTCTTGGTCAATCTTTCCTCACTCATTCTCTCCATGTGCCCAAACCATTTCAAAACACCCTCTTCTGCTCTCTCAACCACGCTCTTTTTATTTCCACACATCTCTCTTACCCTTACGTTACTTACTCGATCAAACCACCTCACACCACACATTGTCCTCAAACATCTCATTTCCAGCACATCCATCCTCCTGCGCACCACTCTATCCATAGCCCACGCCTCGCAACCATACAACATTGTTGGAACCACTATTCCTTCAAACATACCCATTTTTGCTTTCCGAGATAATGTTCTCGACTTCCATACATTCTTCAAGGCTCCCAGAATTTTCGCCCCCTCCCCCATCCTATGATCCACTTCCGCTTCCATGGTTCCATCCGCTGCCAGATCCACTCCCAGATATCTAAAACACTTTACTTCCTCCAGTTTTTCTCCATTCAAACTCACCTCCCAATTGACTTGACCCTCAACCCTACTGTACCTAATAACCTTGCTCTTATTCACATATATTCACATATATATATATATATATATATATATATATATATATATATATATATATATATATATATATATATATATATACATATGGGTCATGGGAGGTACTGGTGGATCATGGGAGGTAATGGTGGATCATGGGAGGTACTGGTGGATCATGGGAGGTACTGGTGGGTCATGGGAGGTACTGGTGGATCATGGGAGGTACTGGTGGATCATGGGAGGTACTGGTGGATCATGGGAGGTACTGGTAGGTCATGGGAGGTACTGGTGGGTCATGGGAGGTACTGGTGGATCATGGGAGGTGCTGGTGGGTCATGGGAGGTACTGGTGGGTCATGGGAGGTACTGGTGGGTCATGGGAGGTACTGGTGGATCATGGGAGGTACTGGTGGATCATGGGAGGTGCTGGTGGGTCATGGGAGGTACTGGTGGGTCATGGGAGATACTGGTGGATCATGGGAGGTGCTGGTGGGTCATGGGAGGTACTGGTGGATCATGGGAGGTACTGGTGGGTCATGGGAGGTACTGGTGGGTCATGGGAGGTACTGGTGGGTCATGGGAGGTACTGGTGGGTCATGGGAGGTACTGGTGGATCATGGGAGGTACTGGTGGGTCATGGGAGGTACTGGTGGATCATGGGAGGTACTGGTGGGTCATGGGAGGTACTGGTGGGTCATGGGAGGTACTGGTGGATCATGGGAGGTACTGGTGGATCATGGGAGGTGCTGGTGGATCATGGGAGGTACTGGTGGGTCATGGAAGGTGCTGGTAGGTCATGGAAGGTGCTGGTAGGTCATGGGAGGTACTGGTGGATCATGGGAGGTACTGGTGGGTCATGGGAGGTACTGGTGGGTCATGGGAGGTACTGGTGGATCATGGGAGGCACTGGTGGATCATGGGAGGTACTGGTGGGTCATGGGAGGTACTGGTGGGTCATGGGAGGTACTGGTGGATCATGGGAGGTACTGGTGGGTCATGGGAGGTACTGGTGGGTCATGGGAGGTACTGGTGGATCATGGGAGGTGCTGGTGGATCATGGGAGGTGCTGGTGGATCATGGGAGGTACTGGTGGATCATGGGAGGTACTGGTGGATCATGGGAGGTACTGGTGGGTCATGGGAGGTACTGGTGGGTCATGGGAGGTACTGGTGGATCATGGGAGGTACTGGTGGGTCATGGGAGGTACTGGTGGGTCATGGGAGGTACTGGTGGATCATGGGAGGTACTGGTGGATCATGGGAGGTGCTGGTGGGTCATGATATCCCATCAGGATCGGGAGGAGGACGTCCACGACAGCCAGAGACACAAGGCTCACTCCCTCACACCCTCCGTCCTCCTCTCTATCCCTCCCTCCTCCTCCCTCTACAATACTCTACTGGTCTTCCTCCTCTTCATACATTTATTCATCAGTTCACATATCTATTCATTTCTACTTATAGCACATGTTTCCTGTGCATTTCATTTTCCAGTCACCACGCACTGTGGCAATCTGGTCAGTTTAAACAGTCTCTCGTCCTACCCATCATGGACAGTCAGTACAAACAGGTACGGGTACAAGGCTCATGACAGTCAGATAGTAAAGAATGTAACATTACCCATCATGACTGTGTATGACCCACCAGTCACCCAGAGCGGGAACCGACATGTGTGGTGGGGGTGTTTAGTGATGCATGACGGTAGCAGGGGGGTTGTGTGGTGACTCAGGGGTCACTGTGGTGTACTGTGATGGTGATGTAAGTTGGGGTGTTGTGCTGTACAGGTGGATCTTGTTGTGTCAGTCATGTTCGTCCCTCTCATGTTATCATTCGTCCATCGCACCGATTCGTTATATATATTTTCACTCGGATGCAAATCTTCGTAACCACTAACAAAACAGGATCATTTCTAACGATTCAAAAAAAGAATAAATGTGGGAGGCATTTCATCTGATAGGTTATGGTGAGAGAGAGAGAGAGAGAGAGAGAGAGAGAGAGAGAGAGAGAGAGAGAGAGAGAGAGAGAGAGAGAGAGACAGACAGACAGACAGACAGACAGAGAGGTAACCTAGCCAGTTGAGCCGTCCTCACTATACCGGCCAGACCCGTGCCTGACGTGCGTCTCGAGAGGCAGTTATGTGACGTATGATGAGTTGGGAGGCCTTGTGTCCCCATCCCCTGGGGCGGTTAATTGGGGGACCCTGTGGAACCTGGCCGTGGGGCGGCTGGTGGGGAGAACCATCTCACTGAATGAGTCACCCAGATCTGTAGTACTTGACCCCAGGTCAGGCCTCTGTCAACGTTCCTTGCCCAGGGTCACCTCTAGTGAGGGCCATTTCTTCACCTCACGCAGGGGCTCTTCAAAGCCCAAGGGTCAACCTCTGACCCTACTGTACACCCAGGTCCACCTTTACGGTCCCTCAGGATCTTTGAAATTGTTCCATCAGCAAACCTTTTAAATGGTGTTCCTGATCCCATCAGGGAGGACGGGCATGTTGGAGCGGACGCCTCACTCACAGGGACATCCCCCCAGGCCCGCTCAGCCAAACGTATTCAGTTATACAAATGTTTCCGTATACAACACGAGTGACCTGAGAACTCATCTGATTGACCTCACAAGATCAACTCGAAAAGGCGACGTAAACAAGGAAGTTGATATGAATCTTCAAAATTAAAATGAAAACGACGAACATTTCCGAATTACTGGTCGCCGGTGTGGAGGGCACGACAGGGTATGGATGGTGCTGGTGTGTTACGAGCACACGGGCAGGACACCATTCTCCCAGTACCGCTGGGCGAACATTTCTCGTATGTTCTCGTGTATTTCTGCGATGCTCGAGTACACGGAGAACGTCTTCCACTACGTCTTGTGTAGTCCACAATAGACTCGTCACTGAAATTCTTCTCCAGCACAGATGTCCCGTCTTGCCACCTCTGCAACCTTGTTGTTGGTTGATTTCGTGACTAACAACCTGCTTAAAATGAATTTAAGTAAAGCAAAAATTAAGCGAGTCACTTGCTCCCTTTCATTGATCATGACTTGTGAGGTTCAGGGGAACCCGTCACCCTCATCAGAACTACGGTACCTTGTTGGTTGATGTTGTTTTCCCTGGTTAGTTACTTCTTCATGTGACGGGTAATGCCCTTCATCCACTGAACCAACAGAGAGGGAGAACTGTCAACATCTGGCTCACTCTGGACCACGAAGAGGGAGAACTGTCAACATCTGGCTCACTCTGGACCACGAAGAGGGAGAACTGTCAACATCTGGCTCACTCTGGACCACGAAGCTGTCCTACGTCTGGCCATGCTGAACTTGGGCTTACCTCACAGAGGCTTGATCATCTGACCTGAGTTATGATAAGATATAAAACTGAACTCATGACTTGCTGGGTCAGGTACACTCATGATGAGGCAACCGTCACAAGAGTCAGCAGGTTTTACTCAAGCTGAGGTGAGGAAGAAACTGGGAACTGGAACATGGAAACCTGGAGACGAGAATAATGACGAAGTAGAAACAATAATCATATTACATCCTTCAATGTCCTCCCTGCCTGCAACAATGCTGGATTACAGTTCTTATTCCGAGCAATTCCTTCAAACTCTAGACGAAGGAGTTGCGCAAGAGCCCCATTACTGGACTCTCCAGACTGTGGAAGTTCCCGCTACGTCCATTAACATTATCCAGGACTCTTGTTCTGCTCGCTCGTAATGGTCAATGATTTCACGCATCTCTTACCCTAGGAAGTCAGTGCTCTGTATTTGTGCTGAAGATGGCACAAAAGTGCTCCGTCACGCCGCTCTCAACCACGTCACGCCGCTCTCAACCACGTCACGTTGCTCTCAACCACGTCACGCCGCTCTTAACCACGTCACGCTGCTCTAACCACGTCACGGTGTTATCAGCTCCACAAAAGCTGAGAGAACTTTGATCTTGAAACATCATACTGAACATGAAAGTTTTGCCGCAGAAATGTTTTCGTTACGGTGATAGACGAGATTTGCTTCTTGATATTCATTTTATATCTTCTTCCACAAATTCTCGCTAAAGATATATGAAATTACATTCCAAAACAAACTGGTTTGAGCTTGATATGTTTGTACATCATTCCAGGAAGAGGAATTTATCTTACATTAAAGAGTTTCAGCAGGATTATCTCAGTTCCTCACAAACCTCCTCTTTACTGAGGGAATTTCAACGCAAATCGCCAACATTTGCGGCAAGTGAGGTAGCGAGGCACCACACAGACGCACGCCCTACTGGACGCGCGTGCCTCCTGCACGGTAAACCCTGTATACCCGACTGGTCTACCTCCCACTGATGCACGGGAGCGGTACACAGGTGGTGGTGGTGGTGGTAACCTAACTCAGTGGTTGAGCTACATTGACCCAGTCGTCCACTGACTGATTCCTTCTGACTGTTGAGTCAACCGGTGGTGCAGGAGCGGCTGGTCACCCGCCACACACTGGATGATGACAATCCTCCACACACTGGATGATGACAATCCTCCACACACTGGATGATGACAATCCTCCACACACTGGATGATGACAATCCTCCACACACTGGATGATGACAATCCTCCACACACTGGATGATGACAATCCTCCACACACTGGATGATGACAATCCTCCACACACTGGATGATGACAATCCTCCACACACTGGATGATGACAATCCTCCACACACTGGATGATGACAATCCTCCACACTCGCATTTACGACCAGAATAGCTTTAATAGCCGCCATTTTTCTCTCACGGGATCCTTTTATTTTCTGAAGCAATTCTTCGTAATGTTTTGTGTGGCATCAGAAAACTGCGAAGTTCAATTCTAGTTTTGTCAGGATCCGGAGCAAGACCAGCACCGTGACACGCTGGGCCCATCCTCTGCCCTTACCATCTTACCCAAGTCCTTCTCCAGAGAAAGTTGACCACATATGTAGGGTTTACAGGTATGTGTTCGGCCATACCTGTCCAGCAGTGCCGCTGTGTGCAGCAGTGCCGCTATGTCCAGCAGTGCCGCTATGTCCAGCAGTGCCGCTATGTCCAGCAGTGCCGCTATGTCCAGCAGTGCCGCTATGTCCAGCAGTGCCGCTGTGTGCAGCAGTGCCGCTATGTCCAGCAGTGCCGCTGTGTGCAGCAGTGCCGCTATGTCCAGCAGTGCCGCTGTGTCCAGCAGTGCCGCTGTGTCCAGCAGTGCCGCTGTGTGCAGCAATGAAAGGTTTGAAAGCTTTGCCTTGCTCAGCCGAGTGATTCTTCACTACTACCCCAAGCCGCTGCTTGTAAGCGTACACAAAAAAAATGGAAACGCCAGTTCGTCGAAGGGATTAGAAGCATTAACACCAGCCATGGCTCAGCTGGTGTGTGTGTGTGTGTGTGTGTGTGTGTGTGTGTGTGTGTGTGTCCTGATATTATATCGTTTAATGTAAGTATCAGGAACTTTAACCCCTTAAGGGTTGGTACGACCCTTGGGTGTAGTGGTCAGATATTTGAGTAACCTTGAGAGTGAAGCCAGAGACCAAATCATCATACCCAAAGGTCGTACCGTCATGTTCAAGGGTCGTACCGTCATGTTCAAGGGTCGTACCGGCGTGCGTGAGTGCTTCCAGTAAAGCCATGTACTAGGAAGTACCCACATCTCGTGCATACACCAAGTGACCCTAGGAACACCTTGACCTGTGTGCCTCAATGCTGCCTCACCATGACCCAAGTTGTCGTTGTACACCCCGACAGCTGTAGTTGTACGCCCTGACAGCTGTAGTTGTACGCCCTGACAGCTGTAGTTGTACGCCCTGACAGCTGTAGTTGTACGCCCTGACAGCTGTAGTTGTAGGTTATGGACTCAGACAGTTGCGACTCCTGGGCCCAGACGGCTGCAGGTTCCAGCCCCGATAGTTGTAGCTGTAACTCATGGACCCAGACAGTTGTAGGTTGTAGGCCCAGATAGTTGTAGCTGTTGGTTGTATGGCCAGACAGTTGTAACTGTAGCTTGTATCGAGCCTATCTGGTGTGTTGTGTGTGATATATTCTAACCTTGATATGTCTCGCATAACAAGATGGTTACGGTACCAAGTGTGACCTGACTGTGTTACGTTACATGGTGAGTCCCGCCCTCAGTCAGTGAAGCCTAGGCAACATGTAACATTAAGTAACGTAACGCGAGAGTGACATGTGACATAGCATCACACTATTGTGTTATAGTAAACACTGTGCCAGTCACCTTCCCTATTACTAACGGAAAATAGATAAATACATGAATGAATATATAAATGAAAACTATAGATAAAAGTGTTATAAGTCTTGGGGAATGGTGAGGTATCATCCATAGAGTCCCACTTACTTGTGTTCATCACCTTACTTACTAAGTAATGACCTGGTGCAGGCCAGCAGACACGGGCCTGTGTCGGAGTCCACTGACAAGAGAGTCCAGTGTGGAGGATAACAACATCAGCAACACTGAGCCAAAGTCTTTGAAATCTCTTCATTTGCAGTAGTAGTCCAGGGATGTCCTGGCATGTCTAGTAATATTCACTGATGTTCAGTGGTCAATAAAGTTCAGTGATGTTCTTTGATGTCCATAATGTTGAGTGATGTCCACTGATGTCCATAAAGTTCAGTGTGTCCAGTGACGCCCAAGGACGTCCGGGGTTCCAGGGATGCTCAGCTTTCTTCTGTGGCTTTACGCGTGATGTCTTTTTCGGGAAAGCAGAGTAAACAAATGACTCCATTAGTAATCAGTAAACATAGTAATGTGAGGAACTCTCAATCTTTTATCATCGAAATGTCCTCCCCTGCCCCCAGCACGCGCCTCCCCTGCCCCCAGCACGCGCCTCCCCTGCCCCCAGCACGCGCCTCCCCTGCCCCCAGCACGCGCCTCCCCTGCCCCCAGCACGCGCCTCCCCTACCCCCGGCACGCGCCTCCCCTGCCCCCGGCACGCGCCTCCCCTGCCCCCGGCACGCGCCTCCCCTGCCCCCGGCACGCGCCTCCCCTGCCCCAGCACGCGCCTCCCCTGCCCTAGCACGCGCCTCCAGGCAGAGTAGCGAGTGTGTACGTGTGTTGCCGCCATGTTTGGTTTAGAGTTTCTGCAACACTTGAAGTGTCATGAGCGCAGCACCTCAGCAGTAGCTGCCCCTGGGTGACGCCTCCTCTCACCAGTTCACATAGTTTACTCTCGGCTCTCTAACTGCTCTCTCAGCATGACAGTCACTGCCCGGCCGGCAGGAGAGGCACTGCCCGGCCATCAGCTGATCAGCTTTAAGCTGAGGTGGACGATCAACACCTGCAGTAACAACCAGCTGACCAGCAGGAGGGAAAGGTTACAGGAAGACCTGTGGGGGAGCTTCCTTCCGCCGCCCACCTCCTCCACCCCCTTGACTCTTGTCTGTGCCACAGAGCCACACCCTACTGACCCCAGTCTGTGACACATACAGCCACGTCCTACTGACGCCCAGTCTGAATGCGTTACAATGATAAAGTAGTTGACGACATACACATAACAATGGGAAGATTAAGTTGTTCGCTTGTTTAGCTGTTCACTTGTTTATGACATTCACAGTAGTAGGTCTAGGACAATTGTTGTATGTGTACAACACTGGTTGGTATAAGGTGATTGTGGTGACGGACGTCGGTCAGTGGAGGTCAGTTAGTCTTGCCGGTGTGGCGTTGGTGTTGTGTCATGACTTCAACGGTCTGGCCAAAGATTATGTCAGTGTCATGTTGTTTACATTGTGGCCACCACGGCTCCGACATAGGCCTCTCGAGAGACCCACAAAGTGAGTTACTGGTTCACTAGGTCACTGGTGAGTTACTGGTTCTCTAGGTCACTGGTGAGTTACTGGTTCACTGGTAAAGATATCTAATGTGTGTATCTCTCCCTCATTCAAATTTACTGGAGGTAGACTCTCATGTGAGATGGTGGGTTTAATCTGGCGTTATCCAAGTATAAAGCTGGAGAGAGAGAGAGAGAGAGAGAGAGAGAGAGAGAGAGAGAGAGAGAGAGAGAGAGAGAGAGTCAGGTCGACATGTAGGTAGGCGACCAAAGAGCGATACTGACACACGTCAAAGAGGATAGGATGGTGTGTGTGTGTGTGTGTGTGTGTGTGTGTGTGTGTATGTATGTATGTATGTTGGTTGTGTATTTCCGTCAATAGATATTTTTAATACCAAACCTTCACGTATATATTTCTATACATTGATTAACGTACATTACAAAGAAAAGCCAAACTAGGAAATCAATCACATGAACATCAGTCACGTTGTATCAACAACAAATTGTTGAAGTTGTATCCAGTGTAGAGGAGGCACAGCTTCCCGTGTATCCAGTGTAGAGGAGGCACAGCTTCCCGTGTATCCAGTGTAGAGGAGGCACAGCTTCCCGTGTATCCAGTGTAGAGGAGGCACAGCTTCCCGTGTATCCAGTGTAGAGGAGGCACAGCTTCCCGTGTATCCAGTGTAGAGGAGGCACAGCTTCCCGTGTATCCAGTGTAGAGGAGGCACAGCTTCCCGTGTATCCAGTGTAGAGGAGGCACAGCTTCCCGTGTATCCAGTGTAGAGGAGGCACAGCTTCCCGTGTATCCAGTGTAGAGGAGGCACAGCTTCCCGTGTATCCAGTGTAGAGGAGGCACAGCTTCCCGTGTATCCAGTGTAGAGGAGGCACAGCTTCCCGTGTATCCAGTGTAGAGGAGGCACAGCTTCCCGTGTATCCAGTGTAGAGGAGGCACAGCTTCCCGTGTATCCAGTGTAGAGGAGGCACAGCTTCCCGTGTATCCAGTGTAGAGGAGGCACAGCTTCCCGTGTATCCAGTGTAGAGGAGGCACAGCTTCCCGTGTATCCAGTGTAGAGGAGGCACAGCTTCCCGTGTATCCAGTGTAGAGGAGGCACAGCTTCCTGTGTATCCAGCGTAGAGGAGGCACAGCTTCCCGTGTATCCAGTGTAGAGGAGGCACAGCTTCCCGTGTATCCAGTGTAGAGGAGGCACAGCTTCCTGTGTATCCAGCGTAGAGGAGGCACAGCTTCCCGTGTATCCAGCGTAGAGGAGGCACAGCTTCCCGTGTATCCAGTGTAGAGGAGGCACAGCTTCCTGTGTATCCAGTGTAGAGGAGGCACAGCTTCCTGTGTATCCAGCGTAGAGGAGGCACAGCTTCCCGGGAAGCCGATACGGTTTGTTATCATAGATGCAGTACTCGTGTACCATGACTAGGGGGGAGGGAGGGCGGGGGCGACATTTAAAAATCCAGATGAAACAGACCTGGAGCCAGCCAGGGGGTCACGGAACGTCGGTTGACCGCTCACAGGTCGCAGCCAGCCAGGCCAGGGGTCACACACATATAAGGAAGTGGAGCAGCCAAGGAAAGGAATAGACTATACAACGGGTTGTGTGTGTGGGTGGTGGCCTCTGGTCTCCGTGCAGTGTGTATCAGAGTGAGGTTAAGCAATTAGGTATTCAATAAAAACTAAACATAGGAAAGCAATTTTCATATTACTGGATATTTTGATAATTTCTAAACATACTCATCATTAT
Organism: Panulirus ornatus; assembly: GCF_036320965.1. Classification (NCBI taxonomy): domain Eukaryota; kingdom Metazoa; phylum Arthropoda; class Malacostraca; order Decapoda; family Palinuridae; genus Panulirus; species Panulirus ornatus. The sequence continues at coordinate 29,712,830 of NC_092271.1, read as the reverse complement.
TCCTAAACTTAGCTGATTTATACCGAAGGCAATACAGGTAGGTTATTACCCGGAACACGTGATCAAAGGAAACTCTGGGGACTTCAGCTAACTGTGTGAACCTTGTCTTGCTACCCCGAGTCTGTCCTCTGCTCCACTACTTCTGAATAAGTACAAACGTTATAGTCGCGTAGGTACGCACAAGTAAACCTCACGTCACAGATGTGAAGATACTCCCGTCCAAAGGTTTACTAATGAGGACATGAATTATAAACCAAGTTGGAGCAGGATTAATCTGACTCATGCTTTTGAGCCAAGGATTATGTCTGGTGAATAATGGCATTATTCAGATTTATGTTGAAATGTGACCAAGCAAGTATCATATCCCGCACCACACTTGGTTATGATTCTTGATATTGCTGACAATGATCACAGTGTCAGTAGACTGCACGGTAAGCTATATGGAGAGATGGCTCAATGGATTTCTTTGTCTCAGCCATTTGACAGAGAGAGAGAGAGAGAGAGAGAGAGAGAGAGAGAGAGAGAGAGAGAGAGAGAGAGAGAGAGAGAGCAGTAATAGGTTTTAGTTATAAAGTTATGATATCTACGTCTATAACACTGCATGTATAACATAGCACGTATGCAAACATCGTAGGAAAATATTTACAACCCTGTATACTTAATGGTCTGAGGTCCACCACAGAGACGAGGCACACACCAGGATCCTGACCGTTTATCTACCTACTTTAACCAGTGTCCACACAGTAGTACCAAGATTTACACAAGGAAATTGATGACAAAGTATTGACTGTTTTCTCGTCTCGCCTGCAGGAAGTGGCCACAAGGATTGCCAGGAGAATGGTTCGTGGTTCACCCACCCGCGCACCAACCAGTCCTGGTCTAACTACACTACTTGTGTCGACATGTCCAACCTGGAGGTAACGTGTTTGTTCAGGACGTTTCCTCTGGGTCTCACCTGAGGATAAGATAGATGCTGAGAAGGTTCCCTCCTCCTTGTCTGTCGTGGGCCCTTTTAAACCACTGGTCAGGATCTATTTATCTCAAGCACCAGTAGGAAACATAGCAACTTACACACATATTACATATTTCCTGGTAAAGTAAATAGCTATCTAAGGCATTTAATGTGAATTTACACTTACCGTTTTATTATAGATTTAATAATTGTATCGTGAATTTTGTACCGCTAGTCTTTCAGATGTAGTGTATGGGTGGATAAATTTCGTCAATATAATGATAAAGGGTTACGTAAAACAAGTATAGATAGAAATAGATGTATATTTAGAATCCCTAAAGGGTAGCTACCATTGTGTCTATGTGAGGGAGTCTGTGTGAGAAAACTGCAGCCTCCAAGGAGAACAAGAGCAGCAGGGAAGGATTATCGACAGTCATTTATTCGAGATTTTCTTATAGTGAATTTAGACGATCATCAGCTGGCGGTAGAAACCCGCCACCTTCACAGTAAGAGGGTCTGAGGCGGTGTTGCTGCGACCCCTCCCTCTATAGGCCGGTAAGCCAACGTGTTGGAATTAAAGCTGGCAGCTCAGGAGCCTCTGTTGCCTGGTAAGATGGGGGCCAGACTCATTAAGAATTTTAAGAGCCTTCTTTTACCCAGAGTTAAAAATGGTTCCTAACAAACTGGGTTAAAATGGTTCTGGTAATCCTGGATACATCTAATAGTCTGAGATCTTTTGGTCTTAGAAAGTTTCAAGTCTGCTGAAGTGCAGGTGGTGGCACGTCGCGTGCTATCCACTCGCCAGCCATAGGTGACCCCATCCGTGTGAACCCACCGAGTCAGAGGAAGAGCAGTTCTTACTCTCCTGGACGGTGGGCTGTGGTATCAGACCCACTGAAGAGGTTATTACCTTTAATGTATATGCCATGCCGGCTGCCCGTAGTCTCTGTTCATAACATGAAGGCGAGTAATTTAACCATTGTTTTTCCAGGAAATGTACTGTTATTTAGTATGGGTAGAGGCACTCCAGGTTGGGATCTACTCAAGTAACTGAACGAGCAAGAGAAAGTAGTCCCGTATGGGGAATAACCAGACTTCAAGACGAATTCTAACTTCAAGAGACAAGTTCTTGCTCGAGCAAACCTGAAGGACTGTTCCCCGGTACACAAGTGTCCCTCTTGCCTTATGTTAAGATTCTTCTGGCAGGATGGCTTGGGTAAGGCAGCGAAGGAAGTTATCTGTAGCGATCATACGAGCGGGACCATCCCAGGAAGGTAAGGACGAAGGCTGACGGGACGGAAATGTTTTTTTTGTTTTTTTTTTTCTTAGCGGCCAACATTGTGCGGACAACATACGTCCCACTCAAAGGTCATCTCGTGTGAAATATATAAAGTGAGACCAAAGAAAGTGGAAATGAATCAAGGCTGCGCGGGTGTTTGTAGATCTGAGTCTTATCTAAAGGAAAAAGGATTACGAAGAGGAAGGCATAAAAAGAGGAAGAAAATTCCACAGCTTAATTGTTCATGGGAAGGAGGAGGTTCATAACGGTCAGTCCACAAGTCGTTTACCTCTACACAGAAACTAAGGGAAGCAGCAGCAGACACGCGTGCCCTGAGTCCTGACTTTGGGGGTCGGAGACGTATTCAGACAGTTAACGAATTCGATGACCAAGAGGGTACCTGTGGAACAAGGAAGAAGCAGTGGAAGATATCAGGAGAATTCATGAAGCGGACGGCTTTTAATTCCTCTCTGGTTATAATAGAGAAGGTGAGGAAGAAACACCCCAGATATGTGAGCAGCACTCCGTACCTGGGGGAATAAAACCCCTGTAGGGATGATGGAGACGCTCACAGCAATAATGATTACGGCAGCCTGACAAGACTGCCAGAAGAAAACTGGAAATATGACGTTTTAGCCCAGTCATCTACCAGGCTACTGCTTCCCCAGTCTGAGGTGTTGCACAGCTCTAAAATGAGTAGAGGAATGTGTTCAGTACCAGAAAGAGAACAGACATTAAGGGGAAAGGAGGGAAAGTAAGTCAAGTGTGTAAAATGGAATCTTCAACATAAGAATGAAGTGGATTAGGAGTACAAGAGAGATCATTAACAGAGGGAGGAATGAGAGCAGGCGATAAGACAGAACCCTGAAGAAGACCACTGCTGATACAAACAAAGGCTTCAGTCGCTTCATCAACGACTATGGCAATGGACATCGATGGCAGCTGAAAAGGTTTTACCACAATCTCTGACAACAGATGAGTTATATAGGGAAGATCACTCGAAGATCCAGCACTGCGAAACTCGTAATGGAAGTGAGAATGAACGGCAATGTATTCTGTCTGAGAAAGTGAAGGTCGGGGAGAGTTACAAAGACTTTGGAGACAGCAGAAATGAGAGCAATGGTACAACAGTTGGTGGGGTTAGAGTGGTCTCCATTCACAAGGGGCGTGGTGAGTGGTAGTCACATAATGATGAGTGTAGTGAGTGGTAGTCACATAATGATGAGTGTAGTGAGTGGTAGTCACATAATGATGAGTGTAGTGAGTGGTAGTCACATAATGATGAGTGTAGTGAGTGGTAGTCACATAATGATGAGTGTAGTGAGTGGTAGTCACATAATGATGAGTGTAGTGAGTGGTAGTCACATAATGATGAGTGTAGTGAGTGGTAGTCACATAATGATGAGTGTAGTGAGTGGTAGTCACATAATGATGAGTGTAGTGAGTGGTAGTCACATAATGATGAGTGTAGTGAATGGTAGTCACATAATGATGAGTGTAGTGAGTGGTAGTCACATAATGATGAGTGTAGTGAGTGGTAGTCACATAATGATGAGTGTAGTGAGTGGTAGTCACATAATGATGAGTGTAGTGAGTGGTAGTCACATAATGATGAGTGTAGTGAGTGGTAGTCACATAATGATGAGTGTAGTGAATGGTAGTCACATAATGATGAGTGTAGTGAGTGGTAGTCACATAATGATGAGTGTAGTGAGTGGTAGTCACATAGTGATGAGTGTAGTGAATGGTAGTCACATAATGATGAGTGTAGTGAATGGTAGTCACATAATGATGAGTGTAGTGAGTGGTAGTCACATAATGATGAGTGTAGTGAGTGGTAGTCACATAATGATGAGTGTAGTGAGTGGTAGTCACATAATGATGAGTGTAGTGAGTGGTAGTCACATAATGATGAGTGTAGTGAGTGGTAGTCACATAATGATGAGTGTAGTGAGTGGTAGTCACATAATGATGAGTGTAGTGAGTGGTAGTCACATAATGATGAGTGTAGTGAGTGGTAGTCACATAATGATGAGTGTAGTGAGTGGTAGTCACATAATGATGAGTGTAGTGAGTGGTAGTCACATAATGATGAGTGTAGTGAGTGGTAGTCACATAATGATGAGTGTAGTGAGTGGTAGTCACATAGTGATGAGTATGGTAAGTGGTAGTCACATGATCCCTGCTTGTCTACAGCTCCACATGGGGGTCAACACGCTGTACATCGCCGGCTACTCCATGTCTCTGGTGGCGCTCTGTATCTCCCTCTTCATCTTCTGCTTCTTCAAGTAAGTCACACGTATCTCTTGTTCCTATTTATGCGAAGACGAAAGACTGCTGGAATATATCCGAGTATGATGTTGGTATGTTGCCAGTATGTTGATAGTATATTAGTATTTTTCCGGTATGTTGTTAGTATGTTAGCATGTTATCAGTATATTGTTGGTATGTTGCCTGTATGTTGTTAGTATTATAGTATGTTGCCAGTATGCTGTTAGTATATAAGTATGTTGTCAGTATGTTGTTAGTATGTTAGTATGGTGTTAGTATGTTGTCAGTATGTTAGTAAGTATGTTGTCAGTATGTTATTAGTATGGTGTTACTTTGTTGCCAGTATATTGTTAGTATGCTGTCAGTATGCTGTTAGTATTTTGTCAGTATGTTAATACGTTGTCAGTATGTTGTTAGTATGTTCCTAGTATGTTGTCAGTATTGAATTTGTTGGGAAAGAACAGGATTTCCTTTCATCTTATAACACTGTTTTTGTATTGTATATATATATATATATATATATATATATATATATATATATATATATATATATATTTCTTTTTCTTTTAAACTATTCGCCATTTCCCGCGTTAGCGAGGTAGCGTTAAGAACAGAGGACTGGGCCTTTGAGGGAATATCCTCACCTGGCCCCCTTTTCTGTTCCTTCTTTTGGAAAATTAAAAAAAAAACAAGAGGGGAGGATTTCCAGCCTCCCGCTCCCTTCCCTTTTAGTCGACTTCTACGACACGCAGGGAATACGTGGCAAGTATTCTTTCTCCCCTATCCCCAGATATATATATATATATATATATATATATATATATATATATATATATATATATATATATATATATATATATATATATGTATGTATGTATGACTCATGGTGAGGTGCCTGAGGATTGGCGGAATGCGTGCATAGTGCCATTGTACAAAGGCAAAGGGGATAAGAGTGAGTGCTCAAATTACAGAGGTATAAGTTTGTTGAGTATTCCTGGTAAATTATATGGGAGGGTATTGATTGAGAGGGTGAAGGCATGTACAGAGCATCAGATTGGGGAAGAGCAGTGCGGTTTCAGAAGTGGTAGAGGATGTGTGGATCAGGTGTTTGCTTTGAAGAATGTATGTGAGAAATACTTAGAAAAGCAAATGGATTTGTATGTAGCATTTATGGATCTGGAGAAGGCATATGATAGAGTTGATAGAGATGCTCTGTGGAAGGTATTAAGAATATATGGTGTGGGAGGCAAGTTGTTAGAAGCAGTGAAAAGTTTTTATCGAGGATGTAAGGCATGTGTACGTGTAGGAAGAGAGGAAAGTGATTGGTTCTCAATGAATGTTGGTTTGCGGCAGGGGTGTGTGATGTCTCCATGGTTGTTTAATTTGTTTATGGATGGGGTTGTTAGGGAGGTAAATGCAAGAGTCCTGGAAAGAGGGGCAAGTATGAAGTCTGTTGTGGATGAGAGAGCTTGGGAAGTGAGTCAGTTGTTGTTCGCTGATGATACAGCGCTGGTGGCTGATTCATGTGAGAAACTGCAGAAGCTGGTGACTGAGTTTGGTAAAGTGTGTGAAAGAAGAAAGTTAAGAGTAAATGTGAATAAGAGCAAGGTTATTAGGTACAGTAGGGTTGAGGGTCAAGTCAATTGGGAGGTGAGTTTGAATGGAGAAAAACTGGAGGAAGTGAAGTGTTTTAGATATCTGGGAGTGGATCTGTCAGCGGATGGAACCATGGAAGCGGAAGTGGATCATAGGGTGGGGGAGGGGGCGAAAATTTTGGGAGCCTTGAAAAATGTGTGGAAGTCGAGAATATTATCTCGGAAAGCAAAAATGGGTATGTTTGAAGGAATAGTGGTTCCAACAATGTTGTATGGTTGCGAGGCGTGGGCTATGGATAGAGTTGTGCGCAGGAGGATGGATGTGCTGGAAATGAGATGTTTGAGGACAATGTGTGGTGTGAGGTGGTTTGATCGAGTAAGTAACGTAAGGGTAAGAGAGATGTGTGGAAATAAAAAGAGCGTGGTTGAGAGAGCAGAAGAGGGTGTTTTGAAATGGTTTGGGCACATGGAGAGAATGAGTGAGGAAAGATTGACCAAGAGGATATATGTGTCGGAGGTGGAGGGAACGAGGAGAAGAGGGAGACCAAATTGGAGGTGGAAAGATGGAGTGAAAAAGATTTTGTGTGATCGGGGCCTGAACATGCAGGAGGGTGAAAGGAGGGCAAGGAATAGAGTGAATTGGAGCGATGTGGTATACAGGGGTTGACGTGCTGTCAGTGGATTGAATCAAGGCATGTGAAGCGTCTGGGGTAAACCATGGAAAGCTGTGTAGGTATGTATATTTGCGTGTGTGGACGTGTGTATGTACATGTGTATGGGGGGGGGGGGTTGGGCCATTTCTTTCGTCTGTTTCCTTGCGCTACCTCGCAAACGCGGGAGACAGCGACAAAGTATAAAAAAAAAAAAAAAAAAAAAAAAAAAAAAATATGTGTGTGTGTATGTATATGGCATTACGTATTTGCAGTATAGAGTATACTGATGATGAGTTTGAGAAGATATATTCTATTGGAACTAAGTTTAAGAACCCCAGATCTTTCATTGATAAATCCCTTAAGTTAGCAAAGAAATCATTTTATAGAGTTGAGCCCAAACCGCCCAATGACCCGAAGAATCTTTTAGTTCTCCCTTTTAATAATGATTTTACTTCACTTCCCATGTTGCTTAAATTCTTTGATGTAAATGTTGCCTTCAGCAACACTGATACCATAAAGAATATCCTTATTAGGAACTCGCCAGAAAATTCTCCTGGGTGCATCTATAAAGTGCCATGTAGAAATTGTGATAAGTTTTATGTTGGGCAGACTGGTAAGGATCTTTCTGTTACTTAAGCAACATAGATATAGTATAAAAACAGGACAAGAATCAAATACCTTGTTTAATCACGTTGAAAACTATGATCATTGTATGGACTGGAGTAATGCCATCTCTGTTATTAACTCTAACTCCAGTACCTTGAGAAATATCATTGAATCTTCTATTATCAAATACACAAAGAATTATAATCTTAATATTAGTGAGGGTCTATACAAATTGGATAACTTTATTGTTGACAGAATTTGTAAACAATTCACCTTCTTGTCCACATGATAAGTTTATGATACGCTCGTTGTCTGTCTTGGACTATCACTTGTTTACCAAATGGCGTCCTAGCTACGTCTCTTCGTTGTATATCAACTGACTGTTATATTTCTCTCTTGTGTCTCCCCCGATGATGTGATCATTACACGAAAGTACACTTGGGAACTTATCGTCTTTCATTTTCCCCATGGACTGATAGGAATATACTTGATCACTCGCAAAATTGTGATCCTTTCCAATATATATATATATATATATATATATATATATATATATATATATATATATATATATATATATATATATATATATATATATCACACACCCCTGCCGCAAACCTACATTCACTGAGAACCAATCACTTTCCTCTCTTCCTACACGTACACATGCCTTACATCCTCGATAAAAACTTTTCACTGCTTCTAACAACTTGCCTACCACACCATATATTCTTAATACCTTCTACAGAGCATCTCTATCAACTCTATCATATGCCTTCTCCAGATCCATAAATGCTACATACAAATCCATTTGCTTTTCTAAGTATTTCTCACATACATTCTTCAAAGCAAACACCTGATCCACACATCCTCTACCACTTCTGAAACCACACTGCTCTTCCCCAATCTGATGCTCTGTACATGCCTTCACCCTCTCAATCAATACCCTCCCATATAATTTGCCAGGAATACTCAACAAACTTATACCTCTGTATAAGTACTCCATGGTTGTTTAATTTGTTTATGGATGGGATTGTTAGGGAGGTGAATGCAAGAGTTTTGGAAAGAGGGGCAAGTATGAAGTCTGTTGGGGATGAGAGAGCTTGGGAAGTGAGTCAGTTGTTGTTCGCTGATGATACAGCGCTGGTGGCTGATTCATGTGAGAAACTGCAGAAGCTGGTGACTGAGTTTGGTAAAGTGTGTGAAAGAAGAAAGTTAAGAGTAAATGTGAATAAGAGCAAGGTTATTAGGTACAGTAGGGTTGAGGGTCAATTCAATTGGGAGGTGAGTTTGAATGGAGAAAAACTGGAGGAAGTAAAGTGTTTTAGATATCTGGGAGTGGATCTGGCAGCGGATGGAACCATGGAAGCGGAAGTGGATCATAGGGTGGGGGAGGGGGCGAAAATTCTGGGAGCCTTGAAGAATGTGTGGAAGTCGAGAACATTATCTCGGAAAGCAAAAATGGGTATGTTTGAAGGAATAGTGGTTCCAACAATGTTGTATGGTTGCGAGGCGTGGACTATGGATAGAGTTGTGCGCAGGAGGATGGATGTGTTGGAAATGAGATGTTTGAGGACAATGTGTGGTGTGAGGTGGTTTGATCGAGTAAGTAACGTAAGGGTAAGAGAGATGTGTGGAAATAAAAAGAGCGTGGTTGAGAGAGCAGAAGAGGGTGTTTTGAAATGGTTTGGTCACATGGAGAGAATGAGTGAGGAAAGATTGACCAAGAGGATATATGTGTCGGAGGTGGAGGGAACGAGGAGAAGAGGGAGACCAAATTGGAGGTGGAAAGATGGAGTGAAAAAGATTTTGTGTGATCGGGGCCTGAACATGCAGGAGGGTGAAAGGAGGGCAAAGAATAGAGTGAATTGGAGCGATGTGGTATACCGGGGTTGACGTGCTGTCAGTGGATTGAATCAAGGCATGTGTATGGGGGTGG